>NC_083345.1:112799747-113099747 GCF_019175385.1 Lycium barbarum | reverse complement strand
GGACGTACCAAAAACGCTCCGGGGCGCAAATGAAAGGCGTAGATACACAGGGCGTACACCCTAGAATTTGGGGCGTTAGTCCCGGGCGCAAAAGCATAAGTCCCTGGCGTTAAGTTTGATTTTTATTATTTTAAAAGTATTTTTTTATAAATTATGATTTTTATTATTGGTATAATAATATTTATACTTTATGTTATTATGTTGTAGTGATTCTTACTAAAATTATATATATATATATATATATATATATATATATATATATATATATATATATATATATATATATATATAAAACAACTCTCGTATAAAATAACATTGCCATAAATAATTTCTTTTAGATGATTATGCTTGAAATTCATATGATAGAGATTTCATAACACTATTTTCTTGAAGCAACGTTATCCATTTTTTGTCATTGCACTTACACTTTTTCCCTTCTCTGTCTATGAATATATAATAAAAGTCAGTGCAAATATTAGTTGACTTCGTGAAGGACTAATATCATCTTTTGTGTTTACCTTTCTCAAATAATTTTTATAACAACTCCTTTTATATTATTGGTGATTTATTTGAATTTATTTGCAGAATTTTAATGAAAACTTTACTTTTGCTTATTTTTTAGTAATAAAATTATAAAAGTGAAGATACATGAGATATACGCCCCGTAAATCCATGGGACTTACACCCTGTGTCTCGGGCCTTACGCTTCGTCCTGTGCTGAAACTCTCTCCTTGATTTTAAATTTTCCTTATGCACAACAGTATTTCACTGCATATTCTCTAAGGTGTTGATATTTTCTTCAGAACTAAATTTATTACTGCAAGCAGCACTTCACCAGCTGGTGCTAAAATATTCACACGTTTACGGTGACTCTTGGAAGATGGAAATGTACAAAGTGTCAGAGCCATTAACTTGATTATCATGATAAACAATAGCTAGCAAGCTAAAAGAATAATCAAATTGATTCACTTATTCATTTATCCTCAGGAAAAAGTTCTCATGTTTAGCTTTCACCAAGATAAATTCGTGTATTAAGTGAGTCATGAATGTGGACGGCTTCGACAAGAACAGGGTAACTAGGTTGTCCGTAAAGTATGAGCGAGTAAATGATATTTTTGGATAACTACGGGGTGTAACTATGTATTTTCCCTCAAATGTATTACTATCTTATCAAAGGTGTCAACTAATTAATTACTATTTAAATCATGTGAACTGAATATAGCAAAAATATTTAAGAGATTTGGCATTACTACTTTTCATTATTTAAATGGTTTTTTTTTTGTCATTCAAATATGTTACTAGTCGATTATATTAGATCCAAATTTTATCTTATATGGCACAATATTGGAAAATCGAAAAACCAAATAGAAAAAAATCAAACAAAGAATAAGAAAAACCGAACCAAACCAAGTTTATAAGAAACAATTACAGGTTGTATAAAATTTTGATTTTGACTAATATTTAGAATTTTGAAATAACTAAACTATCAGACTTTTAAATTTGTATTCGTATGGACTTACAATTCCAATTCAGAGCTAATGAAAAGTCCAACTTGGAGTCTAAATCAAAAACAAAAAGACACACCAATTGACAATTCTTGACCTGAATATTAGGGGCTAAAGTTTAATGTTGCTTGGTATTAACGAGATATATTTTTAGGTAAGTCTCTATTTCAATGCCATAGAAAACCCACAGAGCAGTGTATCATCGATTTAATTTGATGCAAACTCTAAAAGTGGATAAATTTAGAATCCCAAATATTTGTTTTGTTGGTAGATTCAGTTGGCGGAGCCACGACTTTTGAGAAGGGAATTCAAGAAGGTAAAAAGAATGTCTTTAGCGAGTTTCGGACCCACAACATTGGCAAAACATTCAGCCTGTCGATCGCTAAATTGAAGCTCATATTGTGTTAAAAGGATTCAAAACTTAATATTTGTACATATATAATAAAATTGACCTTAAAGATACAGTGTCATTTTTCGACAAAGGGGGCTCAGTTGACCCCCTTGCATTGTAGTTCCGCTCGGAGTAGATTCCTATTGAAACTTTAAAATTTTAAGAGCTAATTATAAAAAACATTAAGCAATAAAAATCAATTGTTACAAAGTTCGTAAGTGCGTAAAATGCAAGCTAAAGGGATTTTGAAATTTATGTTGTCTTAATTCAAAGATCAATTTCAAGCAGATTTAGGGACTAATAACAATTATAATACAAGGATCAAAATTAAAATAAAGATATAACACAAGGACTTAAATTACCTTTTATTTTATTTTAGGGAACCGTTTATTAGACTATATACTTTGTACATATTCAATAATATGAAATTTGAAATTTATTACTTTCAGTAGGTATTTCTCGTGCAACGCACGAACAGATAAACTAGTTATTATTATTATTATACTAAAAAAGTGGAACCTCCTAAGTTAAAAGTTAAATTACGAAAAAGCCCATAAAAAATTGTGTGACGCTTTTACCCTTCACTTGAATGCTATTCATACAGTAATAATTTTGTACAAATACCATTAAAGAAACAACAAAGTGAATGTATAGTAACAATTTAAAAGACGAATCACATGGAAGCTGTTTCGATTTAAGAATTTGAAAGAATCAAATTTGACGTTAGATTGTATATGTGGGAACATGGTTTGTAAAGTTTAATGCCATTTAGTACAACTTATTCAATTCTTTTAGAATATTTCCATCTTCCACTACTTATTGCAACCGCTCATCGATACGATGTCGGAGTAGAGAATTATGAACGTTACAATTTAGGCGGGCAGAGCAGGGCGCGCTGCTACAGTGCCACCGACTTTGACACCCCATATAAGGGTTAAAACCCCATTTTTTCTCCATAATAATTCCCCCAAATGTTCTAGAGAGATCAGCCACCATATGAGAGCATGCACACAACATAAAAGTGAGGATTTCAAGTGACGGAGTATTAATCGAGATTCGGGTAACGTGTAGTAGCGATTATAGTTTTGTCTTGCGTTGGAATTGGCTTGGATTCAAAGTAAATATTGAAGATATTGCTGCTCTAGCAAGAATAAGGTATGAATCTCTCCTTATTAATATTAATTTCAGTTTATTTACGGAGATAAAGTTATTAAATAGTCGTATAACAAGTAGGATAGTTGAGAAACTTGGAAAACATCGTGTGGGATATTTTATGGAGCCTATTGGTGTTGATAATGTTGTTGTGATGTTGGTATTGTTGTTGTTGTTGTTGGTCATCGGATTGTGATTTCGGGCTAGGCATATAAACAGGGGAGATGCTGCCCGAATTAATTTCGGCAGATTCTAAATGGATTTAAATTGAAGGCTTAAGATAAGCATGTGACAATGAGCCTAACAATAGCATGAATGGTTTACATGTAGATTTACGAGCTTGGAAGGATAAACGTTGAATAGTTAAGGAAACCAAAAGGTATGTTAAGGCTATTCCTCTTTCTTTTAAAGGCATGATTCTTTTGCTACCAACCCATGCATGAATTCCATAAAAATCCTCATTTCCAAGAATGTTAGAGATTCATGACTCTTAAAGTTTTTTTTTTTTTTGTGATGCTAAAGATGAATAATCTTTTTTATGATAACCATGACGGTGATTATGAGGGATTTATTTATCAAAGCTCCAAGGCACACGGATTTCATGTTATTTTGAGATGATTTTATTCATAGAGATTTCCAAGTACATGAGCTTTATATTATTATGAGGTGATTGAGCTTACTTTGCAATTTCTTAATTTCCTTCATTGTTGGTAATCTCACCTTATGACCCTTGTTCCTTCAAGGTGGGATAAATGATGATGATTGATCCATAATATAATCGGAGGCTACCGACCTTTCTCCACTCCGATATAGTTGTGACTTTTGATTGAGCTCTCACGCATGCTTTATATATATATATATGTATGTATGTATTTTCTCACACCGTGCCGTGTAATAGTCGGTCGGGCATGGCACGTAGATGTGCACAACACTGCAGTGGGCATGTCATGATATTGCCCCGGACGCGGGAGGCCCAGACGCGGGCTAATGATGATAACACCGAGTCTTAATGGCCGGGCATGATACTATATATATATATATGACACCGAGCCTTAATGGCCGGGCATGATACTATATATATATATATATGACATCGAGCCTGAATGGCCGGGCATGGTACTATATATATGTAAAAAAAAATTATTTTTTTTAAAAAGCTAATCATGCATGACACTGCCTTATGAGGCATCCAGATATGCAGGTTATCTCTCATATTCCATGCTACCTTTCATATCTCTATTATATTGTTATTAATGCCTTACATACTCAGTACATTATTCGTACTGACATCCCTTCTTGTGGACGCTGCGCTCATGCCTGCAGGTAGGTAGGGAGACAGATCAGACCCGTAGGTGTTCTATCAGCGAATTCTCAGGAGCACTCCACTTATTTCGGAGTTGCAGTCTATTTGGTATTGTTCTTATGATCATTTGTATTCTATGTAGAGGCTCGTAGACGTGTGTGTATAGTTAGATGTTTTATAGCTCCACCGGTTCATATTGTTGTATAATATATTGGTGACCTTGTCGACCTTATTTTGAGCTCTTGATACTTTACTGTTAGCCTTGCCGGCTTTATGATATACGTTATGTTGTGACGACCTTGTCGGTCCGCATATGAATATATGTGCTGAATGATCGGATATTCCTATGTTGGGCCTTTTCTGCGTGCAGGTGTTCTTTGAGTTATGATTTATAATGTTTAAAGTAACGGATAAGTCAGGTGGTTCCCGGCTTACGGGTCGGAGCCCGTCATACTCCTGGTAGGGGTGTGACATCCGGTCTCAGTCAAATCGTTGCATTAGTTCTCAAAGTAGTCATAAAGGAAAAACCGGATTGCTTACCCTCAGTAACCGCAATGAGTTCTTCAACAAATTCTTAGTAACCGCAATGAGTTCTTCAACAAATTCAATATATCATAACTTCAAAATATCTAAAGCCATATTCAGCAATGATTTTAGAAGGAAAATGCTAGTAAACATAAATGACACCAATCACACGGAGTTTCAACAAAGAACTACACTTGAACAATTAGAATACCTTTTCTTAACGAAAAGCAAGTACAGAATTAAAACAGAAAATAAAAGAAAGGGGATAGAGAGATAATAAGAAAAAGGGACCACACATCATGAGCATACAAAATGTCAACTTATTATACCCGAATGAACAAAAAGTCCAACAATAGAAATGAGATTCATCCTGCAGTATTGAAGCTATATAAAAGAAAATAAACCTGACCTATTCTGTTGGTATCAAATTACTGAACATTTATTTCAGATAAACTATAAATGTATAGAGTTACCTACAATTGCATTTCGAATGACTTGATAGCATAAATTTTTTTCCACCATTTATGTATAGAATGTAAAATGTAAGCTTTATCCGGAATAGTAACAGGCGAATGTCATTCAACCATGCCTGCATGTTTATAGCAACCCATACAATATAATCAAGATTGGTGCAGGGAAATATTAATAAGGATAAAGGGATACACACTCTGTAAATTCTTAATTTTGCTGAAAGGTTCCATTCTCTTGAGATTTTGCAATATCATCAGTGGCATAAATCTGGTCATGTGATGATTCCAGTATCATAGAGTTACAATAATCCTGAGAGTATTAAGCATATTAGTTGAAACTGGTACGCCTGAGAGTAGCAAGCAGATTAGTTCAAATATATGCAGATGGTTCCAGGCAAGCACATTAGTGCATATATAATTATTTCATAGGAAAGGTGGAGTACTTACAGATGCTGAAAGTTCAACCTGCAACTCAACAGTAGTCAAGAAGTTTTAACAAACAAATACAACAAAAGACAAACAAACACCTTATTTTAGTACCATTATATCTATGCCGCAAAAGTTAGATGAGCATTCAGTATGTAAATCTAGTCGAGAGTAATTAAATCTCACAAAGTAGACGACAGCATAACAAAAATATGTAGACTTGCTAATAGGAAAGCTATTACATAGAGATAAAGGAAAACACACATCACAAACAATAAGAAAATTTTTGGTGGAAAAAAAACTTACAGCTATGAGCAGTGAGTAAAAGTACAAAATCACAAGCAATTTTAAAATAAAAATCTGTAGAAGTGTACTTTGGCAGCAGGTAAGAGATCGCAGCTTCAATTTTCTTCTCACTTTAGTTTGAAGAGTTCTTCACTATTCAAAATAAACTTGAAACATCAAACAGGAAATTAATCAAATGTTAGTCTAGGCATCCATAATTATTTGTACCCACCTGGGCATATTCCATGAAGATTATACAGAAGAACTGAGATTCGATCCTCAAAAGAAACAATTTTTTCACCCACTGCAGGAAAAAGATAGAAAATTAAAGCCTGAAACAAACAAAATAGGGCTCGGGATAAAATTCAAATCATGAAACAAAAGGACAACATGGAAATCAAAATAATACTTTCTATAATAATGGAGTAATAATTATCATTATTACAAAAGATGAAGAAGAAGGCAAAAATGGAAAGGGACGGCGGAACTAAAAGGACCATTTTCGGAAAGCTTCTAAACAACCTTCGCCGTTTTCTTCGTCGGAAGATTTCTCCGTTCCGACCTGAGAAATTAGATTTTGAAACAAAAGAACAACATGAAAAACAAAATAGTAACAATAATAAAGAGATAAGAAAAAAAAAAAGAAGGGAAAAATAGAAACGGATAGCAGCAACTAAAACCACCATTTTCAGAAAGCTTCTTCACAGCCTTCGTCTTCCTCTCTGTCAGGAGATTTCTTCAAACTGAAAAATCAAAATTTGAAACAAAAGTACAACAAAAACAAAATAATAATAATTATAAAAGATGAAGAAGAAGGCAAATAGAAACGGATGGCGGCAAAAAAACACACCATTTTCGGAAAGCTTCTTCACAGCATTTGCCTTCTTCTCCATCGGGTTCTTCCCGCAATAATAGAAATCTTGAAATGGATGTCTTAGGCTTATTTGAATGGTTTCCCTGATTCCCTCTACGTTTCTTTTCATGGTTTCTCTTGATTGTTCAATCTGAAAAGTCATTCTTGGAACGGACGTCTATGTGTTTTGAAACTGTTCCTTTCTATCTTTCCTCATTTATTATACAGCTATAATTAAAATCTTAGTTTTTAGGTTTAAGCCTTTAAATATATATATTGTATTAAAATGAGAGAAAAGCTTCAAAAATCTGCGAAAAGAGATAAATGAAATCCCTGGATTCTCAGACGTGCTACGTCAGACTCCTATTTCCTTGCTTTAAATAATTATATAGATATAGATTTGATCGCTCATAAAAAAATAATTAAAATAATATTATGCATAAAATAATATTATATGTTAAAAAGAATATATTTAGTGGTTATTATTTTGATGGGCGACTATACGACGTAAAATTTCTTAATATTTCTTATCTTCCTTTACTTTTTTTTTTTTCATTGGGCAAGAGTAAGGGGCAGTGGCGTATCTAGCTAGCCTTATAAGTGAGGTTCAATTGAAGCCTTAACTTTCGAGGCGAAAACATATTTATGTGTAAAAAAAAATTAAAATTATAATATATATAATAGGTATGAATTCACCACACGAAACAAAAACACAGAAACAGTAAAAAAAAAAAAAGTACCACTTTTAATATATAATAGATTCAATATTAAAAATATTAAAATTTAAATCACAAAATATAAATCTTGGGATCTGCCTTTGATAAGGGGTTAATGAGAATGAAACTCGCGCACTATTACGTGGCAGACTCTCATCGATATCATAAAAAGTCTGTTTTGATTTAGTTGATTAAAAATAGTTTGATAAATATTAAGTGTCTTCAAAAAGACCTCGAAAAAAGTAGCTGAAAAACTCAGTCCAAGAACAGTAAGGGCTTCTCTTCTTGTGAACAAAGAAGACAATGGACTAATTGTCTCTTCGAGTTTGATAACTTGTGGGATTGGCTTAGTTGTTGTTTGAGAATTCTTTGAATAGATAAGAGACGATGCACAAGTGCGTGGGTTTTAGCCAAGTTTTTTATTATGTACCTCTTTGATATTTCCCTCTTCCGATCCCTTTTTTTAAAAAATATAAAATTTCTCCGTTACATAGGCAGGGGCGGAGTCAGGTTTGGGCAGTGGGGTGAGCCCCATGTAAAATTACACTATATATAAAAGGTTAAAATTATTTTTATGTATATAGGTGATGTGTATGCTAGGTAATGATTTCTCTATCATTTGCTATGTCTGCTTTACTGCTGTATTTTGTCTTTTTAAAACTGCTTTGATATGTGTTACTTGAAACGAGGGACTTTCCGAAACAACTTCTCTACCTCCACGAGCTAGGGGTGAGGTCTGCGTACATTCTACCCTCCCCAAATCCCACCTTGTGGGATTACAATGGATATATTGTTGCATTGCAAATGTTGAATTCCCTTGGCTTTTTCATGTGTTAAAGTCTTCATATTTTAAACCCCCTTAATGAAAATTCTGACTCTGACATTGAAGATCGAGGAAGAGAAAGGGATAATGATAATCGAATACACTGTACATAGGGATTGGGAAGTTTCGAACCCATAGTGATAGACTTCTACTGATACTACTAGATTATAAGTTATGGTGGTATTTGGCGTCTTCTTTCCTTTTTTTCTTTTCTATGTTGTCTTTTTCCTTGTTTAAATTAACTTATTCTTTTTTTATATACATATTTTTTTACCACTAGAAACTTTCACCTTTTTCTTCCACTGGCGACTCGAACCCACAACCTCAAGATTGGAGGTGAAGGATGCTTACCTGTTATCGGTACTCCGTAGTTCATGGCTTTGTTTAAAAAGAAATTAAAGAAAATTGAATTAGTATATTCTTGTAGGTTTGTCTAGTCTCTAATTCAAAATACTATTGACAATGTTTGGTAAAATAATATTTTTCTTTTATAAAACAATGTCTAGGTATATCCATTATACTTTGCTGAGATGTAATGTCAATACAGTCAGAGGCTCAAATGTATTCACCTTGTAATGAATGTCACTGCTCTTTGGCTCGTCCCTACTTGGGATGGTTGAGAAAAAGATTTTTAAAAAGAAATTTCATAATTTTGTCTTCTTGTTTCAATCAAAGTTTCAACTTGATTTTGAAAAACAAAGATATTATAGCTAGCAGACAATGTGTAAGAAGTCTTTAATGACATTTCAATAGGTCAAGCACGTCGGCTTCCAGGCATGTGAGCTGTTGGTGGCCAATCAATATCAACAAACAACAATAAGATTTTGTAATTAGTGGTCCAAATCATGAATGTGAATTTTAAAATTACTTATTTCTAAACATAGAGGATATCATCCTCTAGTTTCCAAGCAAAAAAATCCCTGTTTAGACTTTTCAAAACCAAAAAACAAAAAATAATTGCAGCACATTCCTGACTTTTCATTCTACCTTCCATTGTTCCTCCCTCCATCAGAACACCAAGTTCATCAAAGCCAAGGAAGCGATGGTCGGTTTTGAAAGAGAGACTGAAATGCTAATAGAGCAACTTGTGACAGGACCTCGGGAATTAGATGTGATCTCAATATTTGGAATGCCGGGACTAGGGAAAACAACTTTGGCTCGGAAATTGTATGATCATGAAGCAATTTCCAATCGCTTTGCCATTCACTTATGGTGTTGCTCTTCCCAATCTTATGATAATAGAGCTCTTTTGCTTGAATTATTGGGTCATATTTCCAAGCTTGATGATAGTACCAAAAATAAGAGTAATGATGAACTAGCTGAGAAGCTCTACAAAAGTTTGAAGGGAAAGAGGTACCTTATTGTTGTGGATGACGTGTGGAGCTCTTAGGCATGGGATGATATAAAGAGACCTTTTCCAGATGATGATAAAGGAAGTAGGATTATTTTGACTACGAGACTTGAATCGATCGCCACATATGCCATGATCTCTTTCAGTCCTCATCACCTTCGTTTGTTCACTAAGGGAGAAAGCTGGATGCTACTGAAGGAGAACGTATTCAGAGAAGGCCATTGTCCTCAAGAACTCAAGGAGATAGGTAAGCAAATAGCGAGAAAGTGTGGAGGATTACCCCTTACAATTATATTGATAGCTAGTCTTCTTGCTAAACATGATAAGGAAATAATTTACTGGCAAGAAGTAGGTGAAAGTTTGAAACCCAATATGCAAGGTTGCATGGATATCATTGAATCAAGTTACCAGCAGTTGCCCATTCATTTGAAAAAATGCTTTCTCTACTTTGCTTCATTTTTGGAAGACCAGAAAGTTCCTGTTAAAAAACTGATACGACTGTGGATCGCGGAAAATTTTGTTGAAGCCAGTACTGGATCGAAGAGCTTAGAGATGATTGCAATGGACTACTTGATGGATTTAATAAGGAGCAACCTAGTGATGGTAGCTAAAAGAAATTCCTTAGGGGATCTCAAAGCCGTCAATGTTCATGATTTAATATACGAATTCAGCTTAAAGAAAGCTACATATGGCGACTCTTTGCTGAGGATACATGATCAGCTGTAAGTGAGACCAATTTAATTATGTTTCTAGCTTCTTGTTGTTTATTATAATAATTATTTAATGGCTCTGACACTTACTCTCCTTCTTGAACTAGTGTGGCTATTTATCCTTCTTCCAATGGTAGTTCTGGACATCTGAATATAGTAGCACCTGCTTGTGAAGATAGTATCACCACCTTACGATTCATTCCCAGTGTATATTCTCCTTTGGTCGATTTAGATTTGACTAGATCCTGGAAACACCTGAGAGTACTAGATTTTAGTTCCGTAAAGCTGGATAAGACACTTATAGAGGCATTACAATATTTGATTCATTTGAAGTATTTGGAGCTGCGGTATTTTAGTAACATTCCAGATCCAATATTCAACCTAAAGGAGCTAGAGACATTTATAGTGACCGGAACCTATCGTAAACACCACATTCCGAATTCCATTTGGGACATGTCAAGCTTGAGACATCTGCATATAAGTCGTCTACATACGTATCAACTATTACAGGATCTTGACAACTTGAAAACATGCACCAATCTGGTTATTAATGCTGGGGAGTATTACCAGAAATTCATGAAAAGATTACCCAATCTTGAAAAGCTCAGTTGTCGGTTACGGGGAAAATCTTCTATAAAATTCTTTCCTGCTTTTGGCTCTCTCATTCAACTCAAATCTCTCAAGATTGGTGTCTCTGAGTCTGCGCCAGTCGTAGATCCCTATGGTTTTGAGGACTTTATATACCCATCAAACCTCAAGGAATTAACTTTGTCATCTCTTGAGCTCCCTTGGAGTAAAATTTCAACCATTGGCAGATTGTCCATCCTTGAAGTTCTGAAATTAAAGCGAAATTCTTTCACCGGGAGACAATGGGACATTGAGGACGGGGACTTTCCTAACCTTAAAGTCTTGAAACTGACGAATCTAGGATTCTCAGAATGGACCGCATCTGATGACTCGTATCCCAAACTAGAACAAGTAGTGATGCAAAGTTGTTTGAATCTAAAGGGAATTCCTGAAAGTTTCGGGAGCAAGTGTACAATGCAACTGATTGAGGTAAGATCATGTCCCTCTATTGAAAGTTCTGCCCTGAAAATTAAGGAAATGCAAATTGATGAGATGGGAAATTCGGAATTCAAGGTCAATATCCGGAAGTGAAAATCACAAATCTTCATCGAAAGGGTTGTTAAGTTAGGTTTCTTTGTCTTGTATGGTATGCAAGGCCCTCCTTTGTTATGTTGCCTGATGAACTCTTCTTGTATCCTCTTTGTTATTTTTATTCATTTATCTTTTGCTTACCCAGGTGCTTTTCTATTATCACTTGGTGGATTGAAATACATAAAATGTGTTTGTGCTTGTTTGTACGATTCTTGTATTAATTATTCAATTGTCAACCGATTAAAATTATTTGAATTTAGAGGTATTGTAATTTATAGAAATGTATCTTCTTCTTTTCTTATTTTGGCATTGTGGTGTTATAACTTCAATCTAATTCTATGTTTTAATTATTTATTTCTTTTATTGTCATCTTTTTAAATTTTTGGAGACTACGAGATTAAATACTTGTATATTTTGAGAACTTGGCTGAGCGTAGTAGAATATTTAATTAGTGAGAGCAAGTTGGACTTTATTACAATTTTATGTTCATTTCTTCTTCTCAAAAAGTATTTTTAAATATGATAAAGCCATCCTACTTTTGAACGCTAGGGGCCGAAGATAAATTCATAGTCATTGTGCTATGCTGCAGGTTTTATTGATTTTTTTTTTTTAAGGTTTCGGTAATTTTGTTAGAAAGCATTTATTCGTCAACAGATTCATAACAATAGAGGTTATATTATCTTAATTAGCGTCAGATGCTTCTTGCTAGATTAAAAATGCACCATCCTACTGTTATGAATTTTGTTTAATGAACAAAATTTAAATGGTAAAATCGATATTTTTGACGTAGCATTTTCTACTTATAACTTAAGTACTTAACATTTTTTAAATTTGTCAAAATTTTATAATAATGATAGGGAACGCGTTCCCATAAACTAGTCTTAACTAAGGTGAGGTTGATATCATGAATAGTTCCATCTAAAGTTTGTTTGCACCCCTTTTATCCATTTCCAGGACAGAATTAAACTTTAATCTTTTATAGCTTTTAAACTGCAATCTTCGAGTGGCATTATTGTTCTACACTGAGAAAGATCTATAAGTACAAAGAGTTTCCTCATACATTAAAATTAATAAATCGGTACAATATACTATAAAAGAATAAGCTACTTGTAAGGGGCATTGAAGATTGGAGACCATGAAATGGTCTGTCTATTAATCCACTGATATTGCAACAACTTTCAGCTAGCTTATTCAAACATATTCCAATTTATTATGTACATACAAAACAAAAACTTAAATATACTACACATAACACACCTAAAACAACTCAAATGCGTATCACTGAGCAAATCACAAGTACATGTCACATTATTCATCCTCAGATCCAACTTTTTTTCCTGCAATGTTTTCAGGAGTAACATGGTTAGCACAAGAAATTCGAACATTTAACTTATGTATTTTTAAGTATTGAGAGTAAGATAGTCAGATAGTACATGTTCACCTTTGTTTACCCCGGATTCGGGAAATCAATTGAATTTGTACGCGGGTATGGGATATGTGCTTGGATCTTGATGTATATTTGATAGTGGAAAACAAGTGTATGAGTATGTAATAATAAAACGGATAATAACGATAATTTGCTTAGTTTGCTATGGACATGGACATTTAGAAGCTATGTTGAATACTTGATGGAAGAAACACAATATAAATGGAAATAAGTGGCCTTGGCCGAATCAGATATTGAGAGAGAGATTGCATATATGAGCGTCTCTATTACAAGTGTTCTTGGAAAGTAAAGGAGCCAACCCTTACAAAGGAGGGGGATGTGTCCTATTTATGGTGTCACTCTCATGGTTCTCATACAATATGAATTAATAAAATAATAGTAACAAGGACAGCTCTGCACGGATTTGGTGGGATTAGACTGACGGCGCCGTCTGACACACGCATGGTGGGTAGTTGACCATGACTGGATGTTACTGGCGCGTGGCTCGCCTGCAACGGCCACTCGGACCAACGGCCACGAATGCCCGAGTCCCCGGGCTTGGCCGTTTCAACGATGCAGAAGACAGATCAGTCGGTGCCTTTACTCAGCTTCGGCCCAGGCATTGTTC
This sequence comes from Lycium barbarum, assembly GCF_019175385.1. Taxonomy (NCBI): domain Eukaryota; kingdom Viridiplantae; phylum Streptophyta; class Magnoliopsida; order Solanales; family Solanaceae; genus Lycium; species Lycium barbarum. The sequence continues at coordinate 113,086,025 of NC_083345.1, read as the reverse complement.
CGGTCAAGGGCGAATAGTATCTGGCGCATTCCTATCCCTTCCTCCGGTTCCTTGTTCCACCGGTTTGACTTACGTCCGGTTTTTACGGTATACAACCTTATCTTTGCTCATAAAAACAGAGGGTACATTTCCATCCTAACCTTAAAGTTTCGGAACTAAGGAAGCTAGAAATTTCAGAATGTCTCTGATGATCACATTATTGGAATCTAGAGGAAATCCCTGAAAGCTTTGGGAGCAAGTGTAAAATGCAACTGATAGGGTTAAGATCATGTGGCCACTCTTCTATAAATGCTTCCTTGATACGAATTGACGTGATGTGGAATTCAGAATTCAAAGTCATTATTTGGGACTGAAAGTCTTGAATCTTGATGATTCAGAAGGGTTTTCCAGTTAGGGAACTCAGGCTTGTGTTTTTGGACTCAAAATCCGATTGTTTCTGTACTTCTTAACTCTAATGTTATTAATTTAAGTTTGTCTAATACAATATATCGTTAAACAAAAGGGCAAGATGAGATCAGGTACCAAATTCACTATTATAGAAGGGCCTAAAAATGGATATACTTGCAGGCTATGTTGCTCGGACCCTCTTAAAAATGTCATCGAGTGCGTGTCGGATCCTTCAAAAGTAGTGTACTTTTGAAGAATCCGACACGGGTGCAGCAACACTTCCATCCATCCCATAATAAGTGTCACTTTAGCCAAATTTTTTTGTTCCATAATAAGTGTCATCTTACCCTCTGTTTGGATGGTTGTTTCTCGTGGTTTATTAATGTACAGTATGGTATGGTAAGTAAGGTGTTGTATTGTATTGTACTATATTAATGAACACAATGTTTGGATAGACTGTATTGTTTGTTGTGGTTTAATAACATTTGTATTGTTTGGTTTGACTGTATGGTATTGCATAATAACTTGTAAGTTTATTAAAATACCCTTAACTTTTAATTAGAAATTAATTTATATATATTAATAAATCTCAGGTAAAGAATAAAATAGGACCTTTAAAAAGTAAGTAGGTAGTGGGTGGGGTGGTGGAGGGGTGGGTGGTGTGAGGTGCGTGGTTGTGGGGATGGGGTTGGGTGGCGATAAGGGGTAGTGGGTGGGGGTGGTGGAGGGGTGGGTAGTGTGAGGTGGGTGGTTGTGAGATGAGGGTGGGGATGAGTTGTTGTGGAGTGGGGTTGGGCGGTGGTGAGGGGTAGTGGGTGGTGGGGTTGGGTGGCAGAGAAGTGGGGTAGTTAGGGGTGGGGTGGATGGTGGAGGGGGGGTATAATGGAGAAATGAAATACGTAACCACGGAAAAATCACCGAATTCGTGGTTACAAAAATTGGGACTTTTCATGGTTATATAACCATGGAATAAATCACCGGTTTACAATACCATATCACATAATTTTAAGAACAATGGAAATAAACATGGTTTCATAGAAAATCATACATTAATGAACCACGAGAAACCACCATCCAAACAGGGGGTTAGGAAATCAAGACACAAATTGGCTAATTTTTTCCAATTCTACCCTTGGACAATAAATAACATCTAAATGATGATTGAAAAAGCCACATTGTAACTTGATATTATTGGATTTCCAATGTCAAAAGGTTTACTTCTTGTGCATGCTCTAATCAAGAGGTAAAATTAATTTCTTTTTATTATATAGGAGTAATTTGATAAACTTCACATTGCATTATTGATTTTTTAACATGCGTATTTTTTATTAAGATAACACTTATTATGAAACGAATGGAGTAGTGAATAATGAAAATTAAAAATCAAGGAGAGAGTTTCACACATAGAAAGAAAGAACAAATAGGAATCCGCGACTTTTGTAGGACAAAAAAAAAGTTGAACCAAACTAACACAAAAAAAAAAAAAACATATATAGGTTTCATGCACTAATTTAGTGCGTGAAAGGACCAAACTGCAAAAATATAAGTTTGGCCTTTCACGCACGAAATTCGTGCGTGAAAGAGGCCCACAAAAGTCGGCCCCTCCTCCCCACCAGACGACCCGAACCTTTCCAACCCCATTCAAACCCGCCATTAAAGCTCCATTTCAGTGGTCCCCAACCCTCCAAAACGTCTTTTTCGTATTATTTTTCAACCCGAAAGTCAATATTCTTGGTATATTGAAGTGTAGGAACAAGTTTCTAAGGTTAAATTTTGGAATAGAGCGGCGCAGAGGTCATTTTGAAAACTCAAAAAAACCTTCAATCTAGGTATTTCACTACAAATTTTTTATTACATTGCTAAATATATTATTACCCTAAGCATGATCATTGTGTAACTGTGGTGGATTTCCTATTTTGCGCATTTTTTTTGTGTGTTTTTGGGAAGTCCGTATGCACTGTTGGGACTGCCCTTTTTTTAAAAAAAAAAATTGTTTATCTATTGTTAATTAGTTAATTCTTTATTTAGTATTTGTTAATTGTTCGATTAGCGACTTAAGTATTTATTAATTGTTAGACTAGCTATTTCAATTGTTAGACTAGCTAATTATTTATTTAGTTTTTGTTAAACCAATTGTTTATTTGTTATTAATTTCTTAATTGTTTCATTAGTTAATAATTGTTTATTTGTTAAATATACGATAATAATTTATTAATTTTTTGATTAGTTACTTAATTTTTTATTTATTAAATATATGATAATAACTTGTTAATTATTTGATTAGTTAGTTAAATGTTTATTTATTAATTATTTATACTAATTTTTACAGATCATCTTTTGAAATCCACGAGTGAGATATGCCATATCTGACTCATCATCACTTGAGTCACTTTTAGTAGCCGCCTTGAGGACTAGGTTCTTCTCTTTCCTTGGCTCCCTTCTTTCCAGATCCTGTTTTCTTCTCAGCTCATAGGTTTTGAGATTTCCAATGAGCTCATCAATGGTTAGTTTTTGCAAATCCTTCACTTCAGTGATAGCATAACTTTACTTTCCCAAGAATTGGGCAATACATTGAGTAATTTGTAAACCAGCTTGTTTGTTGCAATGATCTCAACAAGAGAATGACGTTCATTGATTATAGAGGTGAACCTGGTATATATGTCATGAATGGACTCACCATCCTTCATCTTGAAAAGCTTATACTCTGTGGTAAGCATGTCTATTTTGGATTGTTTTACCTGACTAGTTCCCTCATGAGCAGTTTGAAGAACATCCCAGATCACCTTAGCAGATTGACATGACAAGATACAATTGTACTCACCCGGTCCAATACCATAAATAAGAATTTTCTTGGATTTGAAGTTCTTTTCAATAGCCTTTTTGTCAACCTCATTATATTCCTTCTTTGTTTTTGGAGCTTTTGCAACACCACCTCATCAGTCTTCATAGGGATATCGGACCATCACAGATAAAGTACCATAGCTCAGAATCCTCAGCCATTAAATAGCCATGCATCCTTGTGTTCCACCATCCATAATACTTTCCATTGAATCTTGGTAGTTTTGTGCTAGACTGTCCTGCCTCTAGGTTTAGTGGAGCAGCCATGAGAAGGATCTTTTCTAGGTGTTGACCTTTTCTAAAGAACCCGCTCTGATACCAATTGATAGAATATATGAGTCCACCAAACAGTATCGAGAACCAGGTTCTCTATTTGTTCCCTTAAGTAAAATAGAAGGCAAATAACACAAGATATTTACATGGAAAACTTCTTGCTCAAGAGATTAAAAACCACGACCTACCAGAGTAGGATTTCCTCAACTTCACTAAATTGAGCAACTTCAGATTACAACATATTGCAATCTAGGAATTAAACTCTTAATCTCTCCCCCTTACAACAATTCTATTGTAAGGCCTTTACAATAACTCTATTGCAAAGATCAAAACTTGACTAGCTCTGGCCAAGCAAACACCACAATAGGTTAAAAATCTGTCCTACCAAGAACTTCTTAAAAGCAGTGTAGGAATACAAGTTAAGAACAAAAGACAAAGACTTCAACAACTTAAAGGACTTAAGACATTGACAATGATTGGAGAACTGGTCCCTCAGTTGTTGCAGCTTTGTTCTTGATAAGCACTTTGCGAGCAACGACGCCTACTGCTTGTGAAAAAATAATTTTTCTGATTTGCAAAGTGTTAAGGTTACACTTGTATAATGTTGTATTTATATGGGGAGCAAGTGTTGTGGTGAAAGGGACATTGCATCGTCCACTAGTACACTACAACTATGTTGCTACACTGCTGCCAGTCGGTACAGTGTCAGCAGCTTTACAGCTATAGAGGTAACCGAGTACCAGTTGGGACCTGATCACATCTGGTCCCTGTCTGGTTCCTCGACTTGGTTTGTGGAAGTGAATTTCATTATTGCAGCTGTGTTGCTTCTGCACTGCTGCCAATTGGTATAGTGTCAGCAGCTTTGCAGCTCTAGAGTTGACTGAAGTAATGACTAGAACCTGATCGCATGTAGTTCCTCATCTGGTCCCTCAAATGAGTATGTCAAAGTCATCAACACATGAAATACCATACATTTGACCAAGTGAACCTGATTGTATCTGGTTCATCATCTGAGTCCTCGAATAAGTTTGTCATATCATCAAAACACAAAATATTATAACTCATCTTCCAAATACAATATATATATATATATATTCTACATGCAACCGGAAGGAGCTAGAGACATTTATAGTGACCGGAAACAATAGTCATATCTGCATTCCAAGAATCATTTTTGGGTATGACAAGTTTGAGGCATCTGCATATAAGTGTACAGTGCAACTGTTGAAAATGCTGCCCTGAAAATTAAGGAAATGTACATTCATGAGGAGATGGGGAATTCGGAATTCAAGATCAATATTTGGAAGAGAAAATCACAAATCTTTATCGAAAGGGTTATTTAGTTATGTTTCTTTGTCCTGTATTTTTGTTTAAAGGGTATGCAAGACCCTCCTTTAATTGGGTTGATCTAAGGGTTTAATCCCTACGAAAAAATTATCACCAACTAAACACTTGGATCAGGTGTCATTTAACCCTTAATGTGAAATTATTTTGATTATAATCTTAACTAAGGTGAGGTTGATATCATGAGTAGTTTCATCTTAAGTTGTTTCCTGCATCCCCTTGTGTCCATTTTCTGGACAAAATTAAGCTTTGATCTGTTATACTCCCTCCGTTCACTTTACTTGTCACGTTTTGACTTTTCACGCTGTTTAAGAAACAATAATTAAGATAGATATTTTACCACAATACCCCTATTAAATGGTGTATAATTATATTGGAGTTGGGAAAATGATTTGAAATGAGTAATAAATGCTAAGGGTAAAATAATTTTTTTTTTTTTGTCTTACCTTGATATGTGAAAATTGACAAGTAAAAATTAAAATCTATAAAGGAAATAGTGGACAAGTAAAAGTGAACGGAGAAAGTAGCTTTTAAAAATACAATTTTCGAGGCGGCATTGTTCTACACTGAGAAAGATCCATTAGTACGAAGAGTTTCCTCACACATTAGAATTAAAAAATGGGTATAACATACTTAAGAAGATCTTCTTATATTATAAGCTTGGATCACCACTCAACTTATTGTAATTGGCCGTTATAATCACTCTACTTTATTTTGGCTTTTCAAAGTTACTCAACTTTGCCTAGTTAGTTTCCATGGTCATTTTCGAAAAACGGTCATATGTGCCCTTGCACTCTCACAAATAAGTTATATTTACCCTGATCATCTAATTTTAGGGCCATACTTACCTTTGTAATCTAAGAAAGATCATATCCAATTCGGTTGAATCTCATTTCCCACCTTAATTTCCTATATTCATAAGCCCCCATTGAAAAAGATTCTGACTTTTGTTGAATTTCTTAACACAAAAAGAGCATAAAGCATATGATTCGTCTAAATTAGAACAAAGAAGGAAAGGCAGCCGAAGCGAATAGCCTATGGTAAGCAGTAACTGATGACTGATGAGGAGTCTTCAAAGATAAGAAACATTTGAAAATTCAAAACAGTGAAGTGCTTCTGATTTTCTCCTATCCAAGACCAAGTTTCTTATCACTAGGGTCCTAACCTTGAAATTTTTTTGATCATAATATGAGTCATTTGTGTCTATGAACTAGTAATTGGTATGCATTATACATTTATATGAGTCATTTGAATCTTTCTGCTTCACTTCGGCCATTTGCATCGCAGCACCCCTCATCAGTTATTTATTGATTTATTTTTGTAATTTTCTGATTTAGAAAATCAGTCTCCAAAGTTTTGAAAAAAAAAATTATTAGGCTGGTGGGTCGGGTCAGACGGACAGGTTAAAAGAGCTTAAATGGGTGAGTATATTTAATTGAAAAAAAAAAAAGTCATGTAGGCACCACATAGAAAAAATTAAGGTAGGACGTGAGGATTTAATGGAATACGGATAAATGACTTTATTTTAGAGTACAAGGACAAATATGACCTAAAGTTAGACTGCAAGAGCAAATATGTTGAAAAAGTATAATGAAGGACAAATACAATTTATTTGTGAGAGTACAAGGGCAAATTTGACCCTTTTCGGTTATAAAAAGGACCATATACTCACTAGAAAGTCCAATTTTTTTCCATACAGAAGGCAGAGCAAAAGTGACCGAAAATGATTATTGTCCCGATGAGATTTATGTTTTCCGAGTGGGGTTAGTATTTGGGTCAGGTAAGTCAGAAAAAATGGACTGGTCATTAATTTTTGCCCTTCAAATGGGCCGGTCTTTAGCTTTTGTCCTTCAAAATCAAACTTATGCCTATAGGGGCATAAGTTCTTTAACGGCGCTGACATAACTTGTGGATATTATGACGCATAACTTATTCCCCTATAAGCATAAGTTCAATTTTGAAGGGCAAAAATTAAAGACCTGCCCATTTGAAGGACAACTATTAAAGACCAGCACAAACTAGGGACCGAAGTGCAAATGACCCTTAGAAAATCGATGGGTGAATTTATTTAATTGGGCTCAGAGCTTAAAATTGAACCAGTAATAAAAATGCCACGTGAAATTTAAATAAATTTTTTTTGTTAATTTAGTGATGACAATTAGTCATATGGACATAAGTGAGCCAAAATGATATCGAGAGGGATACTTTCAGCAAAATTAGTAGATGAAGGGTGTTGACACCCAATTTTGTCCCTCTTTTATTTAATTTACTCGGGTTTATAAATTTACTAACGAGATAAATACTTTATTTTTCACAATATTTTATTGCTACTACTATTAATATCACTATTTTTATTTTCAACATTATGAGCATTACTTTATCATAAATTTTAAACAGTTAGTCATCGTTTCGTTTTCAGGTTCGGATTCGTTAAATTAATTACTAGACAACACTTTCTAAAATCCTTATTTTTCTACATATTAATTACTATTTATCTTCACATAATAAATATTGTACTAGTTACTGAATTAGAAGTCTGAAAATAATTAAAATAGCGGAGGAAGGACCAACAATTTTCAGCCAAATTAATGGCCCAAAATACCAATACAATATTATTCCCTACCCAAATAAATAACCCACATTTTAATACCCAACCCACATTTTCAGCCCACTATTCGTTCAACATCAGCGGCCCATTTTCTATTCCTACCCGACCCGGTCCAATCTTTACCCCTAAAAAACAAAACCCTATCTCTCTTTCTTTCTTCACCCTCACCGCCGCTCACACCCTTTTCTCTTTCTCCTTCACTTCCTCCTTCACTCAAAACCCCAGCCGCTCCCTCGATTCTCTCTCTCCACGTTCTCCCCACCTTCATCTCTGCCATCTCACGTTCCTCTGTACCTCCACACTCTTTGTCCCCCACGCCCACTCCCTGTCGTTCCACCCACTAACCCCATCTCTGCCATCTCCATGCCTCCACCACGCTCTGTCACCCACACTTCTGCTCCCCACTTCCTCTTGTTCCCCACGCCTTCATCCCTCTCCCTCCTCATACGTTTCTATAAAAACGAAATTACTCAACATTTTGAAGGGGGATTTTTGGATTTTAGGAATTGATTCAGTGTTTAGGGACACTCACCATTTTCAAACCATAGTTCTCACTTTTCCGGTGAACTTTATCCGGATTACTCTAAATCACCATATTTTCACACAATCAATTCTGGGTTTTAATCGAAAGCATCGTTTGTTCGTTCGAGTTCGAGCGTAGATTCGACGACGTCGACGCCCCACTTCACTGTACCCACAAAAGGTCGGTAAATCTCCCTTCGTTATCTGTTTATTAGCAGCTTCAGTACTTTCTGTTTGTTTCATATGTCGAAGTGTTTCGTTGGTTCGATAGTTAGCTGTTAGGTTGGTTTGATATTTGTTAATATCAATAGATGATTGTGTCAGTTTTTTTTTTTTTTTAATTAGTGAAGCAGTGGTGTTTGCAAATTTGTTTAGTTTGAGCATTGTTTGATTATGTGTTTGTAGATGTTGTCCAGCACCTTATTTGAATGATATTCGTGTTTTAATATGGTTTATTTTTCCAGCCTAGCTACTAGCAGAATCTGTCTGCTCATTCCTTAATTCAGTTCAGCCAATTTTAAGTTTTATTAGCATGTTTGGGTCAGATGTTGTACAACCTTGAATCTATTCAGTTTTATTGTGACCTAGCATGTGTTTGCTTAGTGTGTCCTAATGGTAGCATCATATTATGTCCGCTTGTTTATTTTCTAGGCCTAATTTCATTATGTGATAGTTTTATACAAATTGGTTTCAGTTACCACATTAGTCTATTTAAACTAGTTTCATGCTCCTCTTGAACCTACAACCATGGATGCAATGTCATTATTGGTGTTAACTCCTTGATAAGTCTGCTGCTGTGCCTTCCCACTTTGAGATATTCCCTCTGTGTTTTTACTGAATGAAAACATTCCACTTAGCCCTGCATCAATGTTTTAAGTTGGTGTCAATCTGATTTGCCTTTAGCCATCCCTGAGATGCCATACTACGAAATGCTATCTTATTGTGCTTATCTACCTTGTCCAACTTGTTTGATTTCGTGATCATGATTGATATTTACACTCTTCTGAAATAAGTCTTTTTTTTATGCCTTTCTCATCTTAGTATGCACACTTGACATATCTACCTAAAGTTTAGTTATACTTAGCTTAACTGATTAGGACTGATTTACTATTTACTAGATAGGTCATTATGTATCATCAAGTGAATTTTGCACCTACTTCTCAAACATATTGTAACCTGCCTGTCCTCTTTCATCTTGACTGTTACATATCCATGTTATCTTGTGTTATTGTTTCCTTCTGATTTCAGCATGACCCTCCAGCTCTCTTCTGATTTGCTTTCTTGTGTTTGTTAAGTGCTCTTTCTCTTTCTTGGTATGTTATAAAAGGCTAAAAGGAACTGAAATTAGGAGACAAATTGGAGGAATAGAGTATCTAAATCAGTGGGGAATAAATATTGGTTAAATGAGATACAAGCTGATCTATAAACTGACCCTGACCCTTGGGATGCTCCCTCTTTGGTGATTTGGTTCGAAAACTGTATGGCTGGTACCTTTAATTTGCTGTTGGTTCTGGTGCTATAAAAATCAGAATGGATTCAAAGCGACTAAACATTTAAAAGCCTAGTTTAGCAATTTTGAATCTATCCACGTGACCTGTTGAGTCGTGAGAAGATGTTCGAAATTTCTTTGTTGGTAAAACACATTAGCTGAGCATTATTTCATCATTTCTTAAATTTGAATCTGGTTAGGCTTACTAAAAAGAGTGATAAGATTAGAAGGGTATACATCCTCGTATGTTGTTTGTTGGATTTGTAAGAATGTTGAGGATTGCCATGCCCAGTTAACATGTGAAAGGAAACTGCCAAATCCTGTTTATGTAATCAACGTTGTGCCGACTATCTATCTTATACTTACGCTTAGAGTGTTCATATTGGTTTATCTTTGCCTGTTTTTTCTATCGGATTTTCTGTTTGTTGTATGGCATACCTCGAAGTATACATGAATATATGAACCTTAGTATGCACTTGGTGTATATAGGGGTCGTATATCAGTGCATATCCTTCAGTTACGCTAGATATACTCTGGATACTGCGCATATATTAGTCGTTGCATACGTCCGAACCCTCCCATGTCTAATGCACAGTAAATATCATACGATTCGATTCATCTATGTTTGGTTGTTGCCCTGTTTATATGTGGCGCATGGCGGCTGAATTTATATACGCATGAGATATGCTTAGATATACATATGGCCTACTGATTTGCTATTTTTCTTGAATTTGTATTTTACCTATTTAATCTTATTTATTGACCACATCCTAATCCTTTTTCTTCTCATTTTTTATGCATGATCGTCTCGCACACGAGTCCGAGGGATTCGTTTTCATCCGTATTTGGCGTTGGGTTAAAAGCCCAACATGATTCCATTCTCTATCCAGCCGCAACAGTCCAAAATGACTGGGCCAAAGCCCAACAGCAGCCTAGTCAAAGCAATCCTAAAATGGGCTGAGCCCATTTAACTTATTTGCCTTCCATTTCGTTTTCTTTTGTGTATTTAATTTGTGTTGTATGACTAACACTTTTATTTGTTAATTTAGATGAACTTTAGCAAATTAGTGAAGTTTAGTTTAACAATGGGTAGTTAATTCAAAGAGAAAACTAACAATTAGCTTCATTAGTTTATGTCGAAATTATTTATTATCCACAATATTTATCTTTAGAATAATTGATTTTCAAATAATATGACTATATTTTCTTTTTTTTAAGTTAAGTGAATCATATTTTATTCTTATTATCTCATGAACTTCAAAACATCGTTAAATAGGAATTCAATCATATTTTATAAACATTTACAAGATTTATCCAATTATACATATTTTTAGCCGAAATTGTTTAAATAAAGAGTGATAAAAAAAAAATAGAAAGAAACTTACGGACTTTTCATCGTATTTAAGAACATAAGTCTAGGCATTTCTACACCACCATATTCATATAACATCATTTCATCTAAAGATAACATTTAACAAATCATCTTTTAAAAGGCTATTATTCATAGGCAAATTACCCTATTTTCTACAAAATCTTATTTTTTGAATAACATTACTATATTTTTCATTTAAGGCCTTAGCAATATCTTTAAGTCTCATTTAACATTTAGATTCTTCTTTTACGCGAATTGCTATGTTTTCCTACAAGTATTATTTTAAGCAACACTATTATACTTTCGTTTAAAGTCTTAACAATATTTATAGGTCGTATTTCGAAATAGCATTAAAAGTACTCTTTTATACAAATTATTATTTTCTACAAGTTTTATTTTAAATAGTATTCTTACATGTCTATCTATAACTTTAGTCATACTTACAAAGCTACTTTCGTTTTTCTATAATACCATATTTACACTTAGCCTAATTAAATTTTAGTCCGGTCGGTTAACCATTGTTAATGGGTCTTAAAGGGTGCCTAATACCTTCCCTTTAGACTAATTGAACCCTTACCTAGAATCTTAAGTTTCGCAGACCTTAAACAGAGTTAACTTTTAACATAACTTTAATAAACTTTAGGTGTCCTAATTCATCATAAATAATTAGGTGGCGACTCCTTAAAATAAACAAAACAGGAATCTCCAATACGTCATACTTCTAAATTTAATCTCCCGGGTTAAAATGGGGTGTGACGGCTTGGCGACTCTGCTGGGGAATTACTTAGGTTCTAACCATAACGGACTTAGTTTAAATAGGTTTTGTGTGCTTATTTTAATTACTTTATTTGTTTGTTAACTGTTTTTACATGCTATTAATTGTTTGCTTGATATAAACTGTTTGTTTGATATAAACTGTTTATGTGTTACTGCTTTGATAAACTGTCATTCCGTTCATATTTCTTCCACTCCTGGAAAACTCACACATATTCACACACTCAAAACGGCTTCGCGGTTCGCGCCCGTTCACTATTAAATTACCTTTTAGTTGGATCGATCTTGTGGATTTAGTCGATCGGCGGTGCAGTCGACGGCCACGGACTTTCCACTCCTAAGTTGTCCGCTTGGGGGAACCTTGTGTCATAGGAAGCCAACTCTTAGTCAGCTTAAGATAGAGCTAAACCAACACCCTTTATTAAGAGCATACATTTTATGACCTAGGAGGTTTAATACCCTTGGTGTATTAAACCCATTAGACGACTTTACCCAAACGTCCAAGCGGGTTCACGACCCCGAGTGACACCAATCACACTCTATGTGCATGTTTGAAGGATAATCGTGCCTAAATATTGACTATTTGCTCTAATTAATTAAACTTTAGGAAGGAGGGGATGACTAACGTTTCTATGACAGGTATGGATTTACATTGGAGTACAACAAATGACGAAGATCAAGGACATAAAAAACGGAGCTAGAAGTTAGACATAGGAAATTGTATTTACTTTACTCAGATTAGGAAACACTTCATGTTGTATTCATTTGATATGTAATAAATGTTACACAATTTTTTGTACTTTATTTTTGGGAAATAGAATTTGTCTAATTAATCAAAAGCAATGGGATGACGTATTATGGCACACTTTACCCTTCAAACAAATGATAAGCCTACCTCTGGCACAAAGGAGTCACATGCATATTAGGACGCGTTATTATTGTTTGATATAATCGTTTACATTTGTTTGACAACTTGTTTGACTTTATTTGATGAATTATTTGCTACATGACTTACTTGACTCTATGTGACCATGACTTTACCTACTTGACTCTATGTTATGAGACTAACATCATTTTGCATTTTTTCTTATATCCCCAAAAAGAGTTGATTCGTGTCGACACCGAGACACCGACCATCCGGGATGCCGAATTAGGAGAGACTTTGAAGAATCGGACTTGTACTCCGTCCCCGATTCGCCGATAGTTTTGGTAGACTGAACATGTAGTGAACTTCTATTTTTAAAAGCCTGAATCATGCTCAAAATTTTGTTTGTTTTGCTTCATCTTTTGGAAGCTTAATCGTGAAAACTATGAATGCATTTCTGATTTTCCTTAATCATCTATTTTCTACTTTATTTATCAAGACTGTCAACTCTACGATTGTGACATAAAATGTACGAATAAGACGACATACAAAGAAACTAGGGGACAAGACAAGATTTCACTCAAAAGAATTGAAATAGCCGATAGGTGATAACATAAGCCTGAAAGCTAGCAAAGGACAACGCTAGTTTGCAACCTTTCCTTTAACATTCACCAATATGAACTACGCTTGACCTGATTCCTCGGTGGATACGTAGGCAGCCCACATAGGGACTCGGTCATACTAGGTTAGAATTTTTCCCATTTGCATATGAACTACGCTTGACCTGATTCCTCGGTGGATACGTAGGCAGCCCACATAGGGACTCGGTCATACTAGGTTAGAATTTTTTCCATTTGCATGCGAACTACGCTTGACCTGATTCCTCGGCGGATACGTAGGCAGCCCACATAGGGACTCGGTCATACTAGGTTAGAATTTTTGCCATTTGCATGCGTACGAACTACGCTGACCTGACTCCCATGGGGGGATACGGAGGCAGCCCACATAGGGTTCGGTTGCTTTACAACAAAAAATCCAAAAAATATCTTATGCGTACGAACTACGTTATGACCTGATTCTCATGGTGAGATACGTAGGCAGCCCACATAGGGTTCGGTTGCATTATAACAGAAAATCCAAAAAAAAAATCCTTATACAAGGAGAACTATGCTTAGCCTGATTCCCTCGACGGGATTCGTAGACTATCAACATACAGGTCAATCATATTTAGATAGAAATCCTACAAACCTTTAGCCATTTACATAACAGAACTACGCTGACCTGATTCCCATGGCGGGATACGTAGGCAATCCAGATCGGGTTCGGTCCCTTATTAGAAAATTTTAACCATTCTTATATACCTTACGAACTACGTTCCGACCTAATTCCCTTGGAGGGATACGTAGGCAACCTATACAAGGTTCGGTCACACCACAACATAAATTTAACATACCCTTCTGAACCCAAAACTGGGGCATATTTTGAAAATAGATAGACAAAAGAACGGTTGGACATCGACAAGATTAAGACTACCAGATAGGAAGTATTATAGACCAATTACCTTAGAAGTGTCACAATCTGAAGTTAGCAGAAATATTTTACAACTTACATATATTTACACATATATATTTTCTTATATACATATACTTACATATATATCTTTCCTTATATATACACTTACATATACACTTTTTAAATGAAACACTTTCTTTCAATCATTTTCACTACTGTTCATCTACCGAGATTTGAACGGAGGTCACAAGATCCAAACAAGCAAGACGAATGGAGCAGCCAACAACGTCAAGCTTCGAGTCAACACGAATCAACTTCCCCCTCCCAAACTAAGAATTTTTCTTTGAGTGCAGGAACTTAAAATCGCGAGATCAACAGTCAAGTCTATCAATCAGGGCCATTGTGGCCTCGCCTCAAAAACCATACGGCTTTACTTCCAACCTTATCTTTTAATTTATTTTTATCAAAATAATTTTATAACTTTATACACCTGTTTTTGTAGGTTGACGAGATTGAAGGCGAATCAAATCAGGATTACGTGTCCTAAATTTGGCCTGTCACGATACCATCAACATCATGAGCCAGACGGCTATTCCACCACTTTACTCCATACTTTATCAATTATTTTATCATATACTTTACCAGCTTTAACCATTTTACTCTGAACTTTGCAGGAATCATTGTTAAGTTTCCAAAGACAGCTGAAGGCATCTCCCAAGACCGCTGGAGGCATCAATATCACACCCCGAGGATAACTATACATTTTAGGCTCGTCCGCCTTTAATAGGACATCATTTTTTCAAAAAGCATCGCATTGCATATGCACTATTGATTTTCAAATGCCCCGCAAAGGGACAATATCATTGTTCACAAACGCACAACACTTTAGGCTCGTCCGCCTTTAATAGGACAATTAGGCTCGTCCGCCTTTAATAGGACACTTTAGGCTCGTTCGCCTTTAATAGGACACTTTAGGATCGTCCGCCTTTAATAGGACACTTTAGGCTCGTCCGCCTTTAATAGGACAACTTTAGGATCGTCCGCGTTTAATAGGACATTTTAGGCTCGTCCGCCTTTAATAGGATATCATTTCTTTAAATGCCTTACACCAGCATATGCATCATGTCCTCGAAAACAACCGGAGACATACTTGGGTTCGTCCACCCTAAAATAGGACATATCGGGTTCTTCCACCCTAAAATAGGATACTTGGGTTCGTCCACCCTAAAATAGGATACATTGGGTTCGTCCGCCCTAAAATAGGACATATTGGGTTCTTCCACCCTAAAATAAGATATCGGGTTCTTCCACCCTAAAATAGGATACATTGGGTTCGTCCACCCTAAAATAGGACATATTGGGTTCTTACACCCTAAAATAGGATATTGGGTTCTTCCACCCTAAAATAGGATACTTGGGTTCGTCCACCCTAAAATAGGACATATTGGGTCATTCTACCCTAAAATAAGAATTCACATATTTATCTTGAATTTTACAGGATTAGCATCAAGTCCCCGAAAACAACCGGAGACGTAGCATCAAGTCCCCGAAGACAACCGGAGACATAACATCAAGTCCCCGAAGACAACCGGAGACATATCATCAAGTCCCCGAAAACAACCGGAGACATAGCATCAAGTTCCCGAAGACAACCGGAGACATAGCATCAAGTCCCCAAAGACAACCGGAGACATAGCATCAAGTCCCCGAAGACAACCGGAGACATATCATCAAGTCCCCGAAGACAACCGGAGACATCGCATGGCTACACGGCCTCACCTGCATAAGCCAAACGGCTATACACTTACTTTACTCCTTACTTCATTTCTTTATTTCATCATCTACTTTACCTACTTTAACGAATTTACCTTAAATTTCGCAGATATCATTTATCATCGGGTCCCGGAAGACAGCCGGAGACCTTATCACTATCATCTTCAAATGCAACTAGAGATATTATCACATCCCCAGCATACGCATCACGCATTCATTCAAGTCCCTGAAGACAACCAGAAAGAACATTGGCCACACGGCTTCATCTTCATTCCCGCACTCATATTTACTATCCTTTATAATTTTACAATTTCAACTTTATTACTAATTTTGACATGAATTTCAGTTTTGGCAAAAGGTACAACCTGCAGAGACGCAACACAACGTGGAACTTTAGCTTACGCAGTGAACTGGGGCAAATTTGCTGAAGAGGAATACCAAACTCACAAGCAAAGGTCACAGATCTGCTCTCGAATTCAATTCCGCCTATGTCCACAAACATGTGCTACGTAGGTTAATTTCTCTTTCACATCCTCCGCTAAAACTCTATTAAGTCTACTCTTTTCACAATCTCATATTCCTTTCTACGCCCCCAGTGTCTTCATAACTCAACACTGGGGCATCTTTTAGAGAATTTACGTCATGCCTAGTAGAGTCCTACTTAAAGGTGTGTTGCGCGCCACATTTATAATTAGGAGGCTATAAGCATATGTTCCATTCTCGTCACCTGTCTACAACCCTTGCAAGGTTATAAATTCATAAATAACATGCTCTCAACAAGTTCGACCATAATTCCTTCTGTCCTCATAATATTTTCCATCAATTTTCCTAAACCGTACTTTCTTATAAATTCATATTCGTTGGTCCAAACAAAATTGGCTACTACGTCAACATCTTCGCCCGAAGATTCTTACATCATCTCCCGTCGAAGAGGGGCATCTGTTGACACCCAATTTTGTCCCTCTTTTATTTAATTTACTCGGGTTTATAAATTTACTAACGAGCTAAATACTTTTCATAAATTTTTATTTTATTGCTACTACTATTAATATCACTATTTTTATTTTCAACATTATGAGCATTACTTTATCATAAATTTTAAACAGTTAGTCATCGTTTCGTTTTCAGGTTCGGATTCGTTAAATTAATTACTAGACAACACTTTCTAAAATCCTTATTTTTCTACATATTAATTACTATTTATCTTCACATAATAAATATTGTACTAGTTACTGAATTAGAAGTCTGAAAATAATTAAAATAGCGGAGGAAGGACCAACAATTTTCAGCCAAATTAATGGCCCAAAATACCAATACAATATTATTCCCTACCCAAATAAATAACCCACATTTTAATACCCAACCCACATTTTCAGCCCACTATTCGTTCAACATCAGCGGCCCATTTTCTATTCCTACCCGACCCGGTCCAATCTTTACCCCTAAAAAACAAAACCCTATCTCTCTTTCTTTCTTCACCCTCACCGCCGCTCACACCCTTTTCTCTTTCTCCTTCACTTCCTCCTTCACTCAAAACCCCAGCCGCTCCCTCGATTCTCTCTCTCCACGTTCTCCCCACCTTCATCTCTGCCATCTCACGTTCCTCTGTACCTCCACACTCTTTGTCCCCCACGCCCACTCCCTGTCGTTCCACCCACTAACCCCATCTCTGCCATCTCCATGCCTCCACCACGCTCTGTCACCCACACTTCTGCTCCCCACTTCCTCTTGTTCCCCACGCCTTCATCCCTCTCCCTCCTCATACGTTTCTATAAAAACGAAATTACTCAACATTTTGAAGGGGGATTTTTGGATTTTAGGAATTGATTCAGTGTTTAGGGACACTCACCATTTTCAAACCATAGTTCTCACTTTTCCGGTGAACTTTATCCGGATTACTCTAAATCACCATATTTTCACACAATCAATTCTGGGTTTTAATCGAAAGCATCGTTTGTTCGTTCGAGTTCGAGCGTAGATTCGACGACGTCGACGCCCCACTTCACTGTACCCACAAAAGGTCGGTAAATCTCCCTTCGTTATCTGTTTATTAGCAGCTTCAGTACTTTCTGTTTGTTTCATATGTCGAAGTGTTTCGTTGGTTCGATAGTTAGCTGTTAGGTTGGTTTGATATTTGTTAATATCAATAGATGATTGTGTCAGTTTTTTTTTTTTTAATTAGTGAAGTAGTGGTGTTTGCAAATTTGTTTAGTTTGAGCATTGTTTGATTATGTGTTTGTAGATGTTGTCCAGCACCTTATTTGAATGATATTCGTGTTTTAATATGGTTTATTTTTCCAGCCTAGCTACTAGCAGAATCTGTCTGCTCATTCCTTAATTCAGTTCAGCCAATTTTAAGTTTTATTAGCATGTTTGGGTCAGATGTTGTACAACCTTGAATCTGTTCAGTTTTATTGTGACCTAGCATGTGTTTGCTTAGTGTGTCCTAATGGTAGCATCATATTATGTCCGCTTGTTTATTTTCTAGGCCTAATTTCATTATGTGATAGTTTTATACAAATTGGTTTCAGTTACCACATTAGTCTATTTAAACTAGTTTCATGCTCCTCTTGAACCTACAACCATGGATGCAATGTCATTATTGGTGTTAACTCCTTGATAAGTCTGCTGCTGTGCCTTCCCACTTTGAGATATTCCCTCTGTGTTTTTACTGAATGAAAACATTCCACTTAGCCCTGCATCAATGTTTTAAGTTGGTGTCAATCTGATTTGCCTTTAGCCATCCCTGAGATGCCATACTACGAAATGCTATCTTATTGTGCTTATCTACCTTGTCCAACTTGTTTGATTTCGTGATCATGATTGATATTTACACTCTTCTGAAATAAGTCTTTTTTTTATGCCTTTCTCATCTTAGTATGCACACTTGACATATCTACCTAAAGTTTAGTTATACTTAGCTTAACTGATTAGGACTGATTTACTATTTACTAGATAGGTCATTATGTATCATCAAGTGAATTTTGCACCTACTTCTCAAACATATTGTAACCTGCCTGTCCTCTTTCATCTTGACTGTTACATATCCATGTTATCTTGTGTTATTGTTTCCTTCTGATTTCAGCATGACCCTCCAGCTCTCTTCTGATTTGCTTTCTTGTGTTTGTTAAGTGCTCTTTCTCTTTCTTGGTATGTTATAAAAGGCTAAAAGGAACTGAAATTAGGAGACAAATTGGAGGAATAGAGTATCTAAATCAGTGGGGAATAAATATTGGTTAAATGAGATACAAGCTGATCTATAAACTGACCCTGAGCCTTGGGATGCTCCCTCTTTGGTGATTTGGTTCGAAAACTGTATGGCTGGTACCTTTAATTTGCTGTTGGTTCTGGTGCTATAAAAATCAGAATGGATTCAAAGCGACTAAACATTTAAAAGCCTAGTTTAGCAATTTTGAATCTATCCACGTGACCTGTTGAGTCGTGAGAAGATGTTCGAAATTTCTTTGTTGGTAAAACACATTAGCTGAGCATTATTTCATCATTTCTTAAATTTGAATCTGGTTAGGCTTACTAAAAAGAGTGATAAGATTAGAAGGGTATACATCCTCGTATGTTGTTTGTTGGATTTGTAAGAATGTTGAGGATTGCCATGCCCAGTTAACATGTGAAAGGAAACTGCCAAATCCTGTTTATGTAATCAACGTTGTGCCGACTATCTATCTTATACTTACGCTTAGAGTGTTCATATTGGTTTATCTTTGCCTGTTTTTTCTATCGGATTTTCTGTTTGTTGTATGGCATACCTCGAAGTATACATGAATATATGAACCTTAGTATGCACTTGGTGTATATAGGGGTCGTATATCAGTGCATATCCTTCAGTTACGCTAGATATACTCTGGATACTGCGCATATATTAGTCGTTGCATACGTCCGAACCCTCCCATGTCTAATGCACAGTAAATATCATACGATTCGATTCATCTATGTTTGGTTGTTGCCCTGTTTATATGTGGCGCATGGCGGCTGAATTTATATACGCATGAGATATGCTTAGATATACATATGGCCTACTGATTTGCTATTTTTCTTGAATTTGTATTTTACCTATTTAATCTTATTTATTGACCACATCCTAATCCTTTTTCTTCTCATTTTTTATGCATGATCGTCTCGCACACGAGTCCGAGGGATTCGTTTTCATCCGTATTTGGCGTTGGGTTAAAAGCCCAACATGATTCCATTCTCTATCCAGCCGCAACAGTCCAAAATGACTGGGCCAAAGCCCAACAGCAGCCTAGTCAAAGCAATCCTAAAATGGGCTGAGCCCATTTAACTTATTTGCCTTCCATTTCGTTTTCTTTTGTGTATTTAATTTGTGTTGTATGACTAACACTTTTATTTGTTAATTTAGATGAACTTTAGCAAATTAGTGAAGTTTAGTTTAACAATGGGTAGTTAATTCAAAGAGAAAACTAACAATTAGCTTCATTAGTTTATGTCGAAATTATTTATTATCCACAATATTTATCTTTAGAATAATTGATTTTCAAATAATATGACTATATTTTTTTTTTTTTTTTAAGTTAAGTGAATCATATTTTATTCTTATTATCTCATGAACTTAAAAACATCGTTAAATAGGAATTCAATCATATTTTATAAACATTTACAAGATTTATCCAATTATACATATTTTTAGCCGAAATTGTTTAAATAAAGAGTGATAAAAAAAAAATAGAAAGAAACTTACGGACTTTTCATCGTATTTAAGAACATAAGTCTAGGCATTTCTACACCACCATATTCATATAACATCATTTCATCTAAAGATAACATTTAACAAATCATCTTTTAAAAGGCTATTATTCATAGGCAAATTACCCTATTTTCTACAAAATCTTATTTTTTGAATAACATTACTATATTTTTCATTTAAGGCCTTAGTAATATCTTTAAGTCTCATTTAACATTTAGATTCTTCTTTTACGCGAATTGCTATGTTTTCCTACAAGTATTATTTTAAGCAACACTATTATACTTTCGTTTAAAGTCTTAACAATATTTATAGGTCGTATTTCGAAATAGCATTAAAAGTACTCTTTTATACAAATTATTATTTTCTACAAGTTTTATTTTAAATAGTATTCTTACATGTCTATCTATAACTTTAGTCATACTTACAAAGCTACTTTCTTTTTTCTATAATACCATATTTACACTTAGCCTAATTAAATTTTAGTCCGGTCGGTTAACCATTGTTAATGGGTCTTAAAGGGTGCCTAATACCTTCCCTTTAGACTAATTGAACCCTTACCTAGAATCTTAAGTTTCGCAGACCTTAAACAGAGTTAACTTTTAACATAACTTTAATAAACTTTAGGTGTCCTAATTCACCATAAATAATTAGGTGGCGACTCCTTAAAATAAACAAAATAGGAATCTCCAATATGTCGTACCTCTACTTTAACTCCGGTTAAAAAGGGGTATAACAAAGGGTATATTTAGACCTTTTTCGATAGTCCAGGGCATTATTGGCCCTTTCCCATTCATTAAAGTATAACTAGACCAGGTAAAGTTCACGAATAGCTATTTTTAGAGCACGTAATTGAAAGATAGTCGCATATTCAAAAGTCGCCAAAAAATATTTATTTGTTAATACAAAAATACAATTTGGGTAAAAGTTATCCCAAACTTTAAAAAGGTTGGAGACCAACCTTTTGAGTTTTATAAATTCCTATACTGAAGTTTTACTTGTTAGAAGTTCAAGCTCCAAAAGCTCCAACACTTTTTTCATGAACTCGATCATTTTCTCATCAACTTCAGTATTTTTTCATGAACTCCAACATTAATTTAAAAAAAAATAAAAAATCTCGTGAACTCCAACATTTTTTCATGAACTCTAATATAATTTTGTTATGAACTTCAGCATTTTTTTATGAACTCTAGCACAATATGCTGAAATTTTTCCGTCCATTTTTACAACTGTACCTGGACACTCTGTTGGGCTAGGTAAGAATCCAGCCAAACCGGCCTATAAAAATTGAGGCCCATAATCAGCCCAAACCGAGTAATGGAACCGATTCCAGAATTTTCTGGCCTAAGTGCATAAAAGCCATAAATATCCAATATTTTGGTGCTCTTTAATAAATGGCCAAATTAAATCTAGTCACTTTGTCATTAAATTAACGAAAAAGGTGACCAAATGCCCTTAAACTATGTGAAATTAAATAAAATGTCTCCGTTAATAATTTGGTCCAAAGATGCCTCTGCTATTAATAGTTTGGTCAAAAAATCCCCTATTGTTTCTTTGTTGGGTCAAAAATGTCTTTTTCCTAATAAACTTATTGTTTCTTTTCATTTTAAACACATTATTTTCCTAATAATTTTTTTTAAAGAGCCATTTTCTTGTTTCTTTTCTTTTAAATCCCCTTTAATTAATTTAAAAAGTGGGAAGTAATCTTTTTACTTCTTAATCTCGTTTTATCAATTAAAATAGAATAACCTAATGTATCTTTTTAATTGATATTATATAAAAGATCATAGTAACCCTATCATTACTTTTCATTTATATAACGATAAAATTCTTTTTCTTAATAAAATAGGAAATATTTTTATTTCTTAATTTTTTCCAATTGAACTAGGATAAACATTTTCTAATATAATCCTTAATTTTAAAGTTAAAAAGACAAATGGGTCAACAATAACTCCATCGATGATATTTCAAAGAATATCTTGTGATTTGAAGAAAGTAATAATTTTTCGTGTTTTATGGCATTATGATTGTTATATATTAACTTTAAAATCAAGGATTATATTAGAAAATTCTTATCATACTTAAATTCGAAAAAGATCAAGAAATAGAAATATTTCCTATTTATTTCGAAAAAATATGTTATCGTTATTATTTTGGTTCTGATTGGATGCTATTTTTTTGAAACCGAAAATCGAAAAACCAAATGCATGCCCCTAGTTTATATTTTAGCCCATAAGTTTATATTTTGTAAAAAAAGACCCATAAGTTGGTAGATATTTTTAACAATTACTCACATCAATCATTTAACAATCTCATTAACTTCTATCAACCTTAATATATGTGAGAGGATTATATTAAACAGTAGTTACATTACTATTCATGTTAAATTTTCATTTTTATTGAACTAAAGTTTGATTAATTGATGTTGTATTTTAAAAAAAAAACCTTCTAGTAGTATACTGGTTTTGTTATGAACTATGACTTACTCATCTGGTAAAAATTGAAATTTTTTAATAGTTTTCACAATTTGTAAAATTTTTATGGTTATAAAAAAAAATACAACTTAAAATATTCAAATTATATGTCAAAATATGATTTCAAACCATATCAAAATGGGGCCATATAATCCGAGAATAACTTGGTTTGGAATCAAAGGACTCTCAGTCAAAAGTGGAAGAAAAAGCAGGCAAATGAGAAATAAGGCTCGAGAAACAATAAAGAGAAGAGTAATGTAATATTAAACCGTGTACGTTTTTCTTTTTTGCACATTCTCCACTAGCTAAAGCACTCACTTTTACACTTTCAACGTGGGTTCGCCCATCAAAAAAACAAATGTAAACTATTGGTGGCTACTGATTACCCACTAAAAAGTATTCTATCTGCTATATTTTCACATTGGTTAAGCATCCAACAGTATCTATATATTGAGTCTCAACTTTTACCTTGGAATGGCATGACGACTAGGAAAAACAATCTTGGCGAAGGATTTATTCAAGGCAACTCAAGTAAATCTAGTTGTAGCCAGTCTACAAGTGTGACGGTCTTCTTCGCAGCTGGGTTTCGCATTGCCAGATAACGATCTCGAGCCCTAATAAAGGGATGACAATTCTAACAAGGAAAATAGCATTTGGTGCATTTGTTGTTTCGGATGCAATCGCGTTTAAGAATAGATGAATGCAAAGGTGATGACATCCGAAACAACAAATGCACGAATTGTTTCTTATTAGAATCGCCATCCCTTTATTAGGATCGCTATCAAAATCACCCGGCAATGTGAAACCAACTACAAAGGTTATTGTTACTAGCAGAGTGGCCACAACTAGATGTATTTGAGTTGTTGAAAAAATGGTTTCGTTTTCTGCTTCCCCTTTCATCCTCTGGATTCTTCCGTTTTATCCGAAAGTTGTGTCATCCCAATCGATCATAGCGAAGCTCGTGGTAGTCTTTGAATTTCTCTTATTGGCGGAGCCAGGTGGAAGCCGAACCCCCGGCGGAAAATAAATTGTATATTCAAAGTTAAAATTATTTTTTATGTACAGTATATATAGGAGATATTGAATGTCCTCGACTTCTTCGTGTGCTTACTTCATATTTTGAACTCCTTAGTAAAAATTCTGGCTGTGGCACTGATCACCAGTTGAGTACATATTGTCGAAGAACAAGCGTAACTTGTTACACTGAGTAACATTACTCATATGGGACAATGATGTTGGAATTTATTTTTGTCGATGATTCAAATAATATGCATATTGTTGAAAAAGCACAATATATATTTTCTGGAAAAGTTGTCCAATATTTTTAGAGACGTCTACTCATTCACTTAAGGGATGTATCCAATGTTGGTAGAAGTATACATCCCCTTAAAAAAGGTGGAGTAGTTAATTTTTCACTCTCTAAAAATACACTAGTCTTATTTGTTTTGAGAAAAAGAATCATAAGAAAGATGTAAATCTTAAGAGATACTACTATTAAATCATAATACTGCTTTAATATTCACCTTGATTAATGGTAAAAAAATATACCTTAACTATTACTTTTTCGCGAGTTTCATATCCTAACTATCAGCTATTCCCTTTTTTGACCTGAACTATCACCATCTTTGTATTAAAACACACCTAGTTTAGTAGATGGTGATAGCTTATGTAGGAAAAGGAAACAACTGATAGTTCTGATTGTTGGGTGTGAAAATCGCAAAAAAATACTATTTCAGATGTGTTTTTTACCGTCAACTCATACTGTTTTAATCAAGGTCTACGTGTAAAGAGCAAATCCGTTTCTTTTGATCAAAGACAAAGGACCAAATTCCTTTCTTTGAGTTCTGTTCAAGGCAAATACCAAATCCCTTCCTTCATTGGCTATTCATCAAGAATCTAATTAATTTCCTACATATATAATGCTTCGTCCTGGTAAAGCAATGGACTCCCAAGATCATATGAGATATATTTTGGATAATATAATATAATATATCATCCCCCAAAGGAAAGGATCCAACAAGTACAACGATTGGAGGCACGTGGCAAGGTAAAGTTGAGGCAGATGAAATAAAAGTCAAAAATATTATGAAGGCATCTCAAACACATCTAGTTGTGGCCACTTTTTTAGTTACAGTCACCCTTGCGGCTGGTTTTACATTGCCAGGAGATTTTGACAGTGATACAGATAGCCCTAATAAAGGGATGACAGTTCTTTTGAGAAAAACAGTGTTCCGTGCATTTGCTATTTCGGATGTCATCTCCTTTACATGCTCCACCAGAACTCTGTTCATGTACTTTATCATGGCAGAGGAAAGACGTGCATCGATTAATTTTGGAGAAGTGTATCCACTTTTATTGGAGCCTTATAATCACACAGCCACTATGCAATTCCAGCAATGTTTGCAGTTGTAATTGCATTTGTAACTGGTATGTATGCTACGTTAGCACATTCAGCTGGTCTCGCTGTTACTGTCTGTGTCATCGGTTGCACCTCTTTCCTTGTCTACCTTTGGGTTTATCGTCGTGCAGTCAGGAATGAATTAAGAAAAGAACAGAGTAAAGCGACATGATGCATGCTAGCTACTTGTGAAAGAGAAGAATCTGGAGGTTATTGTCATTATTTTGCTTTGTATTTAACTCATATATACTAGCAATTGTGAATATAAAAACCAATTTTTTTTCATAGTATTTACCCTTTTTATTAATTATCTGGTAAAGAAAATAAGTTAAAACCCAACATGTGAAAACACAAGCATATATATTCAAAACTAAAAAAAATGGGGCTTAATGTCTTTTTTTATTTGATTCTTTCATACCTAAATGACTGGAATCCTCTCTCAAACCCTTCGTCCTCCTTCTTTCACCGTTTCGATGAATTTACAATTGCAAATAAAGAACTAAGCTTGAGTACACAAACAAGGTTGATTGACTATTTCAAGAGCATTTTCTTTCGAAAGTCGCATATTAATCCCTGTCAACTAGGAGTCTGAGTATTGAGTCTAGTCTCGAGTTTACTTATAAAATTCCTCAAACAAGACTGATTGACTAGTCCTGCAATTGGTCTAGACTACGGCATGTTTGGTACGAAGGAAAATATTTTTCATAATTTTTTTTTTTTGGAAAATGAGAGATTTCTCTTATTTTTTGCAGTTTGGATAAGTAAGCAAGAAATAATTTTCCCAAGAACATTTTGATGCAATATTGTACTTGAATTAGCATTTTATTAGTTGTATTAGTTAGTTGGCTGATGTGGCAGAGTTAGTTAGTATTGTTCAGTTAGTTAGATTGTTCAAGAAGTTAGTTAAAGTCAGCATTTTATTAGTTGTATTAGTTAGTTGGCTGATGTGGCAGAGTTAGTTAGTATTGTTCAAGAAGTTAGTTAAAGTCTCAAGTTAGTTGAAGTCCAGAATTCAGTTACAGTGGCTAGCAAAGCAATTAACAGCTAAGTAGTTGATTAGATTCATTTCATATATACTTTGTAACTCATACAATCAATTCATTCATGAATATACATCTACTTCTCTCTTTCTCAATATTTCTCTCTCTAGCTAAATCTCTCGGTTGAAACCCTGACTTAGCATTACAGTTCTTCAAGTTTCACAACTTCTAGATCTGTTCGTCACCTCGATTGCACTGTGTGCATCAATTGGTATCAGAGCTGTCGATTCTCGGCAGTAAAACCATGACCAGAAGCAACGAAATTGTCACTAGAAGCAAGAATCAAGAAAAACCATCAGAGGAAATGGAAGACAAGCTGTCAAAAATCCAAGATCAGTTGCAGAAACTAATGGAGGGAATGACTAGTATGAACAATCGTAATTTGCAAGCTGATAGAGAGTTGGTTGAATTGAGAACCACCATTAACAACATAAGAGGAAAGGAACAAGAAGTAGCCAGAGCTGAATCTTCTTCAGTGGATAGGAACTGTCCAGTTGAAGCCTAAACTGAAATCAGACCTAAGGAGAATGGTCATACACATAATGGTAATTTCTTCACTAGATACTCTAGACTAGAATTCCCAAAATTTTCTGGCCATGATTTGAGGACTTGGTTGTATAAAGTGGACCAGTTCTTTGCTATAGATGAGGTTCCATTCGATCAGAGGGTTAAAGTAACATCAATGCATTTAGAAGGAGAAGCAATTGCTTGGCATAAGTCATATGTGAGGTCTAGAAATTCAATTCTGGAACCTACTTGGACTGAATATGTTCTAGCATTGAATGAAAGATTTGGAGAGGAGTTTGAAGATCATATGGAATCACTGAAGAATTTGAATCAAACTAGTAGTGTAAAGGAATACCAAGCTGAGTTTGATAGATTGTTGACAATGGTAAACCTGTCAAAAGAAAACACCATCAGTTTCTTCTTGGGTGGACTCAAACCTAAATTGAACAAAGCTGTTAAGACCCAATCCCCAAAAACATTAATGCAAGCCTACAAGATTGCTAGGTTGCAGGAGGAAGTCTTTGAAGCTCAAGCAAAGACTTGGGGGCTGAAATATGTTGCTAAACCTACACTAGGTCCTCTATTACCTACTCCAAACCAGTTTAAAACCCAAAATTTCCAAAAATCATTTGTACCAAACTCTATAGTTAGGAAACCACATGAAGTACAATAAGGAAGGCCTAATAGAATCCCCGGAAGGAGATTAACTGCTACAGAGATGGATGAAAAGAAGGCCAAGGGTCTTTGTTTTTTCTGTGATGAGAAGTACGTGCCAGGGCACAAATGTAATTCCAACAAGCAAATCTTTATGGTGGATATAGTTGAAGGGGATTCAGTCCTTGAAGAATCAGTAGAGGAAGTTGGTCAAGAATTTCTTGAAGGGATAGATGAATTCATGACCATCTCATTACAGGCCTTTTCTGGAGTAACAGGTTACCAAACTATCAGGGTAACTGGTTACCATGAAAAGAGACCTTTACAAGTCCTTATTGATACAAGAAGCACCCATAATTTCATTGACCAAGATATGGCTAAGAAGTTGGGGTGTAAAGCAACTGCTATAATGGCACAGTCTGGAACACTGATGGAAGGAAGGTGCAAACAACTTCAGTTTGCAGAAATTTTCAATGGCTTTTGCAAGGTACTACTTTCAGTTCTGACTTCTTGTTATTACCATTAAGCAATGTGGATATTGTCTTAGGTGTACAATGGTTAAACACATTAGGGAGGATACTGTTTGATTTCAAGAATAGAACTATTGAATTTAGGTATCAAGGCAAGAAACATGTCTTGAGGGGGGCTAGTAGTCAGCTGAAATCCACTAATGCTAAAGCAGTGAATAGAATTGAGGGAGGGGACACTCAGTTCTTTATGTTGACATTAACATCCGGGGAAGATGAAGACATCCAATGTCATAATATTCAGGTTGCTCAAGGTGATTCAATTGCTCCTGAACTATCTGGTTTGATTGAACAATATGATAGTATTTTTGCATTACCACCCCACAGAGGTTTTTTTTATCATAGGATACCCTTGGTTGAAGCTGCAAATCCTGTAAACAAAAGACCTTACAGATATCTTGGTGTCAAGAAAGATATCATAGAGAAATTGGTACAAGAGATGCTTGATCAAGGTGTTATACAGCATAGTACCAGCCCTTATGCATCACCAGTTGTGTTGGTTGGTAAGAAGGATGGAAGTTGGAGGCTATGTGTTGACTATAGGGAATTGAACCAGTTGACTATAAAAGATAAGTTTCCTATACCTATTCTAGAGGACTTGTTGGATGAATTAGGGGGTGCAGTGGTGTTCTCTAAGATTGATCTTAGAGCTGGTTATCACCAGTTAAGAATGTCTGAAGAAGATTGTCATAAAACAGCTTTTAAAACACACGAAGGCCATTATGAATTTCTAGTTATGACATTTGGCTTAACCAATGCCCCATCTTCATTTCAAAACCTTATGAATTCAGTTTTTAGACCATTATTGAGGAAAACAGTGCTGGTTTTCTTTGATGACATACTCATATACAGTAAGAGTATGACTGAGCATGTTGAGCATGTTAGAATTGTGTTTGATATCATGCAGTGGTTCCAATTGTATGCTAAAATGTCTAAGTGTGCATTTGGAGTGCCTAAGGTGGAATATTTGGGTCATTTTATCAATAGAGAGGGTGTGTCAACAGATCCTAAAAAGATCATAGCAGTGCAACAATGGCCTATTCCAGTAACATTAAACAATTGAGGGGTTTTCTGGGGCTTGCTGGATATTATAGAAGATTTATCCAAGGTTTTGGTGCTATATGAAAACCCTTACATGAGTTACTTAAGAAGGAGGGTTTCACTTGGAATTCTGAAGCTACTGCAGCATTTGAGAAGCTGAAACAAGCATTAGTTTCTGCTCATGTACTAGCAATGCCTGACTTCTCAAAACCTTTCTTAGTGGAGACTGATGCTAGTGGTAAAGGTATAGGAGCTGTCTTGATGCAGCAAGGGCATCCTATAGCCTATATCAGCAAATCTTTGGCACATAGACACCAAGCTATGTCTGTTTATGATAGAGAGTTATTAGCTCTCATCTTTGTTGTTACTAAATGGTCACATTACTTGTTGGGTAGCCCATTTATTGTTAAAACTGACCAAAAAGCACTGAAGTACTTGTTGGAACAACATATCCATACTGACTTTCAGATTGCTGGCATTTCCAAACTCATGGCTTTTGATTTCTCTATTGAGTATAAAAAGGGTGCTGAGAATAAGGCTGCAGATGCATTATCCAGGAAACCTGATTCTGAGTTGTTGGCTATTTCACTATTGTCTCCAAATGATTCCTTGCATGATCAAATCAAGGACACATTGACAGCTGATGCCAGTCTGCAGGATTTGATTACTAGACTACAGATTCAACCTTTTAAGTCCTTTACTTGGTGTAATGGTCAACTGAGGTGGAAGGGTAGGCTGGTGGTTGGTGTTGATCATCAGCTGAGGACAACTATCATTGATCTATGGCATTCTACTACTCAAGCAGGGCATTCTGGTATGGATTCGACTCTAAAGAGGTTGCAATCTCTTTTCTATTGGAAATCACTTGCTACAGATGTTAGAGAATTCATTAACAAGTGTGATGTGTGCCAAAGACACAAATATGATGCGGCTGCTTCTCCTGGTTTGTTACAGCCACTTCCTATTCCTGATGGAGTTTGGACTGATATATGCTTAGATTTCATTGAGGGGCTGCCTAAGTCTAATGGTAAAGATGTCATTTTGGTTGTTGTGGACAGACTAAGTAAGTATGGTCACTTCATGAGCCTGCAACCTCCATATACTGCTCAAACAATGGCCCAATGCTTCTTAGACAATGTTTTTAAACTACATGGTTGGCCTGCTACAATTACTAGTGATAGGGATCCTGTTTTCCTTAGCAATTTTTGGCAAGAATTATTCACCTTACAAGTAGTTCAATTACAAAGATCTACTGCCTATCACCCTCAAACAGATGGGCAAACTGAAGTTTTGAACAGGACTTTGGAGACATATCTCAGATGTTTTTGCTCTGACAGCCCTCATGTTTGGCCTAAGTATTTACCACTAGCTGAGTGGTGGTATAATACTACATATCACACTACCATTAAATGCAGTCCTTATGAAGTTTTGTATGGGTAAAAACCACCTCTGCACCTGCCTTATTTGGCTGGGGAATCTTCTTCTGAGATGGTTGATAGGTCACTGGTTGCTAGGGAATCCATCATTCAACTTTTGAAATTTCATATACTAAGAGCTCAACAACGAATGAAGGACTTAGTTGATAAACACAGATCTGATAGGAGCTTTGAAGTGGGTGACTGGGTTTATCTTAAGCTACAACCTTATAGACAGATTTCAGTTGCTACTAGGCCCTTCAACAAACTGGCTGCTAAGTACTTTGGACCCTATCCTATTGATGCAAAAGTTGGTGTTGTTGCTTACAGGTTACTACTTCCAGCTGATGTTTTAATCCACCCCATCTTTCATGTGTCACAGCTAAAGAAATGCCATGAGGTTCCTATTGTTATCAACCACCCTCCTGTTTTTCATCTATCTAGTCCTTATTGTCCTCTTCCAGAACTGGTGTTAGATAGAAGACTTGTGAAGAGGGGAAACAAGGTTGTTGCTCAAGTGCTGGTAAAGTGGACAGATATTGATGCTTCTCAAGCTACTTGGGAACATGTTTCTGATTTGCAGCACAGATTTCCTGCATTTCAGCCTTGAAGACAAGACTGTGCTTCTGTAGGGGGTATTGATGCAATATTGTAGTTGAATTAGCATTTTATTAGTTGTATTAGTTAGTTGGCTGATGTGGCAGAGTTAGTTAGTATTGTTCAGTTAGTTAGTATTGTTCAAGAAGTTAGTTAAAGTCAGCATTTTATTAGTTGTATTAGTTAGTTGACTGATGTGGCAGAGTTAGTTAGTATTGTTCAAGAAGTTAGTTAAAGTCCCAAGTTAGTTGAAGTCCAGAATTCAGTTACAGTGGCTAGCAAAGCAATTAATAGCTAAGTAGTTGATTAGATTCATTTCATATATACTTTGTAACTCATACAATCAATTCATTCATGAATATACATTTACTTCTCTCTTTCTCAATATTTCTCTTTCTAGCTAAATCTCTCGGTTGAAACCCTGACTTAGCATTACAGTTCTTCAAGTTTCACAACTTCTAGATCTGTTCGTCACCTCGATTGCACTGTGTGCATCACATTTATAATAATCTAGAAAAACATTATGGAGGTGGAAGTGGGGTGGAGAGTGGGGGTGGAGGAGGTTGGTGGTGGGTGTCACGCCTAAAAAAAAATAGACATGACCGGCCTCAGTGCCATCGACTCACACCAACCGAACGAACCACATTTATAACATAGGTACCCTGAATCCTGTAACAATAGGTCACCATAAGATTCTAACATAATGTAAGTTGTCACCATGAAAGTATCATTTCTAACTCAAATATAAGTTGGGCTTATGAGCTTTAAGCAGAATTTTCTAAGGCACAAGCAAAAATCTTGAATTTGAAGGGCCAAAATTCAAATTTGCTGGCTTTCGTTTGCAACGGAAGTATCAGAATCATATAATACTAAAAGTTGGAAGCATGGCAGGCTGGGTGGTGGGGTAAGGGTTGGGGTGGGAGGTAAGAAAGAAATTTCTCATTTTCGAAACGAATTATTATTGGGTCTAGTGCATTCTTATATGGATACCCATATTTTAGGAATAACTACATGTCATAACTAACTCTAATACATATTTGTATTTAGTAGCTATAATTTAGATTAATTAATCCCATAGCTAAGAGTAATATGTTAAATACAACTAATAGCTACATATATATTTAAAGTAGAATACTCTATTTTTATTATTTATAAAAAATAATTCCTGCTTTTTCTGATCAGGTAATGGACAACTGCCGGAGATCTGGCGAACGAACTCCGGCCAATAATGATGCCGCCACAACGACGCCGGAGCTCCAGATTCAATCCCGACCACCACCAGTTCTAACGCCGACTGCTTCCACTAGATCTGAAGCAAAGAGCCTCAGATGACGGACTTCCTTCGTCACTGCCAGCTCCGGCGGGGTCGCGGCGACGTGACAACTCGATGACGACGATGATGAAGGACAACTCTTTCCCGTCGCCATCACGTCTTCATCGCCGTAGTTCTCTCTAGCCGTCTTCATCGTCTTCTCTAACCTCTCTAGTCATCGTCGTTGTAGATCTGAGCAGCAGTGTATACATTGTATTTTTTGTATACATATAGTGTATACAGTGTTTTTCGCCGCCACAAACACGCCGGAGCAATGACGGAGGTCCAGATCTATAGCTTTTTCGGCAGATCTGGCAATTGTGTTCACTTTTTTGTTAATTTTTTAGATTGTATTCATATTTTTAGGGTGTATTTGTTAATTTTTGGTGTATCTATGTGTTTATGTATTCAATTTTACTCGCTATATGCATGAATACAGCGAGCCCGTATATGAATACAGATAGTCATTTCATGAATATAATGGGAAAAAAATCGTTGTATTCATGAATACAGCGGGAAAAAAAATGACGCACTTACATGAATACAATAAGTTAGTAGCTGACTTTAGCTACATGTTTGCTACGCTTAGTAAATATGTAATATGTAGCTACCAGGCTTAAATAGGTCTTCTAAGTTAGTCATTTATGAAAATTTCCCCATATTTTACCCATGTTTTCCCATATTTTTATGGGTTAAAAAGAGACTTAAAGCCCATATTTACCCCACCTGAAATATGAGTGACCCAACTCACTAAAATGTGGGTAAAATGGGCTAATTTTCTAAATATAGGCTCAAATTGCCACCTCTAGCGATGGATTAACACGGATTTTCAAAAAATTATATTAGCTACGAGCAATTTAGTGACGAAGTTTGTAGTTAATTTCATGTTTTTGATATTCATCATTTACAAGTTGCTCTATATATAAGTATTTCAGTCTCTTCTTCATAACCGATCATCCTTCCTTTAATGCCTCGATGTTCTTTCCAAAGATAGAGGGAGGAACAATGGAAGAACGGATGAACAGTAAACAATGAGCTCCAATTTGGTTCTTTAATTTGCTTGGAAACTAGAAAGAATGCAAAGAGAAGAGAATTCTAATATTAAGAAGTGGGGAAAGGTCATAGTGTGAACAAGTTGATAACTAGACCAAGTCATTTGCAACTTGCTTGTAACTTTAGAATTTCGTAGACTGTGTGGTACCAAATTATCAAGTAGCTAGAATCTACTAGACAAGATCAAATTTCAAACAGCTAGTTCAACAATTTCCTTCCAACTTTAAATCCTGGATTTGATTTATGGTACTTAAAATTTTCTTATCTCAAATCTTTGTGGCTAGATTGATAAATTAAAGAGTTAATTACCATATATACCCTGTAATATGACTCAATTTTAAACATATCTCCTGTATTTTAAATTAAATATAAATCCTTAATTTTTATATATAATAATCAATTAAAATTTAGATGTTAAAAAATGCAGGTATATAACAGCCCGATTGTTATAAATAAAAGTTAAAATAATATCTAAACAAATAACGTTGTTATACAAGGTTTGACTGTATTTCTAAGGAGCCGTTTGTTCACTTGGTTACGGTATGGGATAGACAAGGACATACTTCTATGGAATTAGCTATTTCACTCTCTCTAGGGGATAATTAATCACCCGAAATTAATTTATACCCATAACCAAACACGGGATAAAATAATCCCGTATTTTATCCGAAAATTGGTATCCCTTATCCCACCAATCAATGACCCCTAAAGATTTTATTTTATGGAGAAGCAATGCCAACTGTCTCGTTGACCTTTAAGTTATACACGAAATGAAGATCCGTATATGCACAATTTTATTTTCAACTTGGCGTGGAGGTAGAGTAATGCAGGGGGATACTATTTTTGGCCATTGATACTATTTTTGGCCATTCTTTTATTATACTTTATACAGGCCATGTGCTTATGCACACAAAACGAGGATTAGAGGTGTCAATTTCGGTCCATATTTAGAAAATTAGCCTATTTAATCTACATTTTAGTTAGTTGGATCACTCATATTTCAAATGGGTAAATATGAAATTCATGTCTCTTTTTAACCCATGAAAATATGGGTACTCATCTATGAACTTACTAGACCTAACAACTCATTTTCCTCAAAATAGAAGAAAAAACATTTCTTAAAAATTTGAGGGAAAACATTTTCCCGATTGTTTAAAAACACACCAACTCACCCTCAACCCTAACCCACCGCACCCCACACACCCCACTACCACCAGCCTCCCCCCCCCCCCCCCCGCCCCGCCCCCGAATTTCTATTTCATATATTTTATTTTAGTTTTGTAAAATTTTATAAAAAATGAAAAAAAAAAAAATCTTACCTTCCACCACCACCTCGTCTTGCCACCCCCCCCCCCACCCCAATCCACACACACACATTTTCTATTTCATATATTTTATTTTACTTTTATAAAAGAATATAAAAAGTGAGAAATTTTTTCTTACCCCCACCACCCCGCCTCCTCCCCCCAACCAAATTTTATGTCTCATATATTTTACTTTTATCAAAAAAATTTCTCATAATTTGATCCCACCCTCTCTATGGGATAGTTAATCACCCGGAATTAATTAATACCCATAACCAAACACGGGATAAAAGTAAAATATACGAGACATAGAATTTGGATTCTTAATGTGGAGATCTGATTTTGATGCACCCTTGCACAAATTAAATAATTAAATGAAGTTAGTTTCTGTTATTAAGGATTAATTGTTACTGGAGATGTGTTTCAAGAAGGCCATCTTCTTTTCTACTGCTAGGTGAATGAAGTAGAATTTTGCATATTATATCGTGGCTTAGTTTATCAAGAAACGCCTATTTTTACTTGTGCTCTATCTTATGTCGCACATCACTTTTGCCTCATTTTCCAATGTGTGATTTGCGTACGGTGTCATTTGCACCCTTCTTTGAAAACTTACTTGCCTAGAAGCGTGTCAGTCCTTCACATTGACCAACCCTCATCAGCTCGCCCTTCGTCAAGGGCATCGCATACACCCCTCTTAGGAACTTGGAGAGTTCAATAGGTTTACCCCACCATCGTACTGCGAGAGTCCGACTCAGTTTTGGTCTAACAGACCTTACAGATTTGGTGCTTTGAACTACATCATCATTGAGCCGAAAAGCATGTACTACGTGAATTTGTGCTTTGTCTTGTATAGCGATTCACTTTTCCATCTTTTTCCGGTGTGGAATTTGCTTAATTTGTAATATGCACCCTTTCTTTGTAAGTTTGCCATGTTAGAAGTCTGCAAGTCTTTCATCTTGACCTGCCCTCTATCAAGGGCGTCACATTATCTTCTTGGGTGGCCAAGGAGCCTATAGAGGGAGCTAGGTAATTACGGTATTATCTTAGCTTCAACTAGTGTTATTTTTTTATTTTTTTTTATTTTTTTTATTTTTTTTTTCACTTTTCGTTAAACTTCTGGCTATGGCCTTTCATTGGCATATCTATTAATAAAATTCTGATTGTTAGATAGCATTCTCAAAGTTATGTTAAGATTGATGTCACCGAACTTCTTACTTACCATTTATCTTATGTACAGACTAGTTAACATGGGCTACAAACTAGTAGGATGCGGCTCTGCAGTACCAAGTCTGAGAATGTCCAATAATGATCTTGCAACTCTGGGAGCAACTTGACGCAGGGCCTAGGTCAATGGCGGGGCCAAGATTTTTGCTATGGGGATTCAAAAATATAAAGTAAACACATAGAGAAGCTAAGAGATTCAATCCAACCTAGCTCCGCCCTTGACGTCAGTGATTAGATCTCCATTCGGAGGGCTCTAACCCAGAGACCTTTGATGACAGATAGGAATGAATTGCCATGCCATTCATACATTCGGAGGTTCAGTATCTGCTTTCTTCAATTGAAATTTGTTTGACAGGCCGTTCAATAATCAGAAAAAGGCTCATTATCCAATTGTCTAATTAATTTGTACTTAAGCTGCTAATCAGTTAGATGGGCTTGTTTCTTCCTTTGTTGGTTAAAAAGGGGGTTTAAGTTCAACTGTTGGACATAGTGATATCTATTTTTTTTTTCATTTTCTGAAGTGTTTCAAGGTTTACCCGTTAATGGAAATGATGTTAATATTTAGGAGCGGCAAACGAGCGGGTCGGATCAGATATGGGCATGTAAAAAATGGGTTAAATAAAAATGGATAAAATATCCGACCTGCCCATATTTAACATGGATAAAAAAATGGGTTAACGAATTGTTACACCTCGTAGTCTTGTACGTGAAATCTATTAGGCATTAGTTGTTTAAGTGTAGACGTGGAGCATTTCCGAGGATATGTGAGACTGTATGCATCTATCTCATGGTTACGAGAGTTTAAGTTCATATAATAAGCTAGGGAAGACTCTGGGACCAAGCAAATCAAGGAAAATAAGTTTGTCAAAAAAAAAATTGGAATAGAATTTTGAGTCAACTTTGGAGGGGTATATCTCCATGTATATTAGGAGTTTTAAGGTGTTTCAAAATCCTAAAATGAAGTTCGTTGAGTCTAGTTTCCAATGCAACAAACCGCTCATCGATAGGACATCGGAGTAGAGAATTATGGACATTACAAATTCAGCCGACAAAGCAGAAACAGAGCTGCTACAGTCCTGCTACAGTACTGCCGACTTTTAGCCACTATAAAAGGGTTAAAAACCCCATTTTTTCCATCATAAACTTCTAAAAATTTCCAGAAAAACCAGCAATGCAAAAGGGCTCCTATATCACATAAAAGTGAGGATTTTGAGTAAATTTCAAGCTACGGAATATTAATCGAGGACCGGACAACATGTAGTCGCGATTATAATTTCGTTCTGTTTTGGAGTTGGCTTGGAAACAAAGTAAATATTAAAGATCTTGCTACTCTAGTAAAGATAAGGTATGAATCATTGAATCTCTCTCTTTATTAACGTTAATTTAGGAATATTTACGGGAATAAAAGTTATAGTTTGTTGTGTTGATGTTGTTGGTTTATGGATTGAGGTTTGCAGAGAGTTTTGGATGAAAATATACATATTTATCTTGTAGAATATAGAGGATGTTGTTGTTGGTATTTGGAGGAAGTCGATGATATAGGGGAGATGCTGCCCAAATTTTCGTAACCCAAATTAGTCTTCCATATTTAGTGCTTATAAGTTGATGGAAATATGATGAAAGTATGATTAAAGATATATTTCTCGATATATAGGCTCGGGTGAAGGTCAAGCATCAGTGTAAGGAATTCTTTAAGTGGTGACTTGACGGATAAGATATGTAAGGTGTTCGTTTCCTTCTTTCTTTGGCACGAACCCAACTAGAACATGAACATGAGCGTTCCATAACAACTTCACTCCATTCCTATGCTATGTATTTAAGATCTTAATGCCTTACTTATTTGATTGATTCTTACCATATTATCATGTTTATCATCATTAAGCTAATTCCTTGGATTCGATACGAGCTCCATAATTCATTCGGAGGTTATGACCTTATGTCACTCCGAAAGGCCGTTGTTACTTCACTGGCTTATTATGCATGGTATATATGTATGTATGCACTATTTAGGCCGGGTACGTTATACACCGAGTCCTGAAAAGGCCGGGTACGTTATGATGATGATACTATTTATATATATATATATATATGTATGTATATGCTTGCATATGATTAACTCATGCATTGTATACTGTACGTTCTCAGATGGCAGGTTACTTCTATTGTCCTTGTATCTCCGTTTTACTTATGTTATTGATTCCAGCCTTACATACTCAGTACTTTTATCCGTACTGACGTCCCATTGCACGGGACGCTGTATTTCGTGCTGCAGGTGCTGACAGGATTACTGAGGAGTGACCGCAGTAGGACTTTCCAACTTCAGCGGTGTTAGCAAGTGCCACTTCTCCGGACTTGCTGTCTTTTGGTATTTTTCTGCTATTGTAGTTTATGTTCATATGTACACTCTTAGAGGCTCATGGACATAGTGGGATATGTAAATATTATGTATGGCCTTGTTGGCCTTGTTTTGGGTTCTTGATATTTTCTGATAGCCTTGCCGGCTTTATGATATACTTTATGTTGTGGCGACCTTGTCGGTCCGTATATGTACATATGTGTTGAATTATCGAATATTTCTATGTTGGGCCTTTTCTGCGTGCAGGTGTTCTTTGAGTTATGGTATGTGATGTCCAAGTAACTGTTAAGTCAGGTGACTTTCAGCCTACGGATCGGAGCCTGTCATACTCCTCGTTGGGTGTGACACGAATGGATCCTGGTTTCAGGAATAGCCAAGTGAGAACACATGATAAAAGTCGAAATAAATTTAGACTCCGAGAAAACAACAACTCATGAAAAATAACAAGCAGACAAAAGATATTGATAATATGGATATTCATATTATCCATTTGGATATCCATTTTATAGTGGATAATATTCTAAGTCAGTTATCCAACCTCTGACATGATTCAAGGGGGGAAATCATGATGAAACAATCCTGGTTAACAACCATATTCAAGAATCTCACTAGTATGATACCATCACTATTCCACAACGTCTACCATTTTCAAATAGCCTTAGTGGCAAAGAATAAGAAAATGAAACATGGAGGAAATAATGGAAATAAAGGGAAGTAAACATACACTCACAATGTAAATACGCTATAGGTTATGTTCCATCGTCGATGAGTTCAAACTTATAAGTATCTCCGAATTGGACATCAAGGTCTAATAAAATTGTCCGGAATCAACTTACATATTTATCTTTGAAATAAAGAAAGGGAAAAGCAGCAAATATACCCTTAAACTTTGCGATTTAGAGCAGATATACCCCCTCGCCATTATATAAATGATGCATATTTACCCTTTAGTTAACAGACTTTTATTTTCTGAATTAAAAAATTATTTGTCTTGTTTTTTAATTTAAAAATTACCGTGTGGATTAGAAATTAAACCAAAAAAATAAAAAAAAATGTTTTATCATATTTATGTTAACCCAATAGTAAATCTCCACCAAAATCAACATAAAATCTTCACCAAATTATCCTAAATTTCAGATAGGAACTCCTCAAGACATTCTGATCTTTTGAAATAACATCCATTCGACAAAATTTTTAACTTGAGCTTCAATGGCTCCTTCAAATTTTAATACCTACAGGCTACAGGGATATTTGGCAAGAGACTAATTTCGTCAAAAGGTTTACAATATGCGGATACAAACAGCAAAGTTTTAAGAGCAAAATGATTGAATTACTACGAAATGCGTGAAAATTGGTACTGATACGAATAGGGTTGAAGGAAAAGAATCAAACAAATGAATAGAGAACTCTCCCGAAATGGCATCAAATAGAGGACCAAATTAAACAGTCAACTATTTATCGCCGTCGCCAATTCAAGCTGCAAATCCCGTTTATACGTTGTGTCTCAGTGAATTATTTCTCCACATGTCTGTCTTGTGCACGTCGCAGAAAAAGAATAATAATGCCACTAGTGATGGACTAAAAAAATAGAGATAAAGGGGAAGATGCAGCTTTTAAAATTTCATAGTCAGCCATTGAAGAAGCTCGAAGCTCAAGTTTAAAATTTCGGGTTTGCGCAAGAGGGTTCCATTTTGGGTGCTATTTCAAAAGATCGAGAATGTCTTGAGGAGTTCATATATGGAATTTGGGATAATTGGTGAAGGTTGATAAAATTGTAAAGTCATACGTATTTCACACTTTCTGAATAGTATGCACCATAGAATAGGTAGTACATATATACAATTTACTCAACTCAAGCTAATTATGCCTACAATTATTCTACGTATTTAATGCTACATAGCAGCTAATTATATTTAGTAAAACACAACTTTTACATATGGGCCTTGACTAAGCCCATAGGCTAACATCCCCCCTCAAATTGATGAGGAGTATCTCAAAGCAACAATATGGAGAGAAGAAACTGATGTAGTAAAGGTGTCATGGCTTTGGTGAAAAAATCAGCTAGTTGACCGTGAGAAGAAACATGCTGAATGATGAGAGTCTTATCGGCAACAAATTCCCTGATATAGTGACAGTCTACGTCGATATGATTCGTGTTCTTATGATGAGCAGGATTGTTGGCGATCTGGATAGCACTCGTGTTAGCTGCATGCAATATTGATGGACCAAGGAAGGCAACCCCCAATTCAGATAGAATCCGACGAATCCAAACAATCTATGAACTAATAGCTGACATAGAGAGCGATATTCGGCTTCAGTACTCAACTTCGATGTGTGAGTCTGCTTCTTGCACTTCCATGAAACAGCGAGGAGCCAAGAAACATAGACCATCCCATAATAGATCGCCTAGAGTCGGGACAACCAGCCAGTCAGCGTCAGAATACCCCTCTAACTGACATGTAGAAACTGATGGAAAGAATAACCTACGAGAGATTGTCCCCCTGAACATATCGAATCACATGAAGCAAAGCCAAATAATGAACACGGGTAGGGCATGAAACGAACTGACTTAATACCTGAACCGCATAGGAAATATTCGGCCTAGTCATAGTCAAGTACACAAGTGAACCAACCAATCTCCTATAAAGCGTGTGATAAGGAAAACGCTCACCACCATCTCTACCATACTTGGTGTTAACCTCCATTGGCGTAAGAACCGTCTTTATGTTGATTAAACCAAACTAAGCAACTAACTCAGACGCATACTTCTGTTGACCCACGATAATACCAGAAGGGGTATACCCAACCTCCAAACCGAGAAAATCTGTAAGAGGACCTAAATCCTTCATTTTAAATGAAGCATGAAGAAATGATTTCAGCTGAACAACACCACCAATATCATCTCCTGTAATAATGATGTCATCCACATACAATAAAAGAATAGTAATACCTGCAACTGAACAATGAAGGAAAAGTGAATAATCAGAAGAACTCTGAGAGAAACCAGCCGAACATATTGTAGATCGAAACTTATCAAACCAGGCCCGTGAGTCTTATTTGAGGCCATAAAGAGATTTTTGAAGACGACAAACAAGGTCAGGACGAGGCATAGCATATCCTGGAGGTGGTTTGAGATACACAACTTCGTCCAAATCACCATGAAGAAATGGATTCTTGACATCCATCTGATGAAGATGCCAAGAGCGAGCAACAACCAGAGCTAACAAAATACGTACTGTCGTCATCTTTGCAACCAAAGTAAACGTCTTCTCATAATCAATGCCATATTAATTGCTTGTACCCTTGAGCAACCAATCGTGTTTTATACCGATCGA
Source organism: Lycium barbarum (assembly GCF_019175385.1). Taxonomy (NCBI): domain Eukaryota; kingdom Viridiplantae; phylum Streptophyta; class Magnoliopsida; order Solanales; family Solanaceae; genus Lycium; species Lycium barbarum. The sequence goes on along the minus strand of NC_083345.1, from coordinate 113,044,314 downwards.
TCTTCCCATCAACAGTAAGCTTAATTGAGTACACCCATCGATTACCGATCACTGTACATCCAGGAGGTTTATCAACCAAACTCCAAGTGTGATTCTCTTCTAAAGCTTCACTTTCGGCAGCCATGGCCTGCTGCCAATTGGTGTCTAAGGCGGCCTTAGCATACGAAGTTGGAACCTGAGTAGAAATATGTGTGTGAGAGTTGCCATATTGATCCGGAGAATAGCCATAGCGAACTAGAGCAGTAGAGGTTCGAGAAGACCGTCTAGGTGGGGGACTAGTCAAGGCTTCAGATGAAGAGCCAGCGGAAGAAGAACTTAGCTCTGACGAGGCTGGTCCGGGTGAGTGTGAAGAGCTGGGACTAGAAAGTGACCCGAATGAGTTACTATTATTTTCATCGACAAAGACAATTGGTTGAGTATCATTAGGACTAGCAACTTCGTAGTCCACCATGGGAAAAATAACAAACTTATCATTAGTATTCTCATTAGAAACTGTCTTCAGATTATGGAAGGAAAAATAGTTTAAAAAAAGATGACATGGCGGGACACTCGTAGCAAACGACGAGTTTGATCATAACATAAGTAGCCTTTTTGTATATCATTATGCTCGAGAAATACACACCGAACTGCCTTATTTGATTACTTATGTCTCTCATGCGGTGATAAAAATACATAGTAGGCACAACCAAACACCTTCAACCTCGAAAGATCGGGATCAGTACCATATAGATGTCGATAGGGTGAAACATTCTTACTAACAGGAGAAGGTTGTCTATTAATCAAATAAACCACTGTTTGAACCGCCTCAACCCAAAAACGAGAAAGACAAGAAGAAGTATCCAACAGAGCTAATGTTGTTTCCAAAATATGTCTATTCTTACGTTCCACAACCCCATTCTATTCCGGTGTATGCGGGTAAGACCGTTGAGCCAAATTTCCTTTATTTTTAAAGAAATTGAGCAAGACTGTGGAAGTAAATTCTCCACCCGAATCTGATCAAAAGATCTTAATTGACATTTCAAATTGCGTATGAATAAATGAAATAAAATTCATAATAACCATAAGAACTTCGCTCTTGTTTCTAATAAAGAAAACCGATGTGAAAGTGTGATCAATAAGCAAAAGAAAATACCTATAACCAAGTCTTGACAATACAATGGAAGGTCCCCATACATCGCTATGAACTAAATCAAAAGGTGCAACATAAGTAGTACTACTAGTAGGAAAAGATAGCTTGTGACTTTTGGAAGAGGCACAACTTTCACACATCAAACTAGAGACATCAACAAGAGCTTGTTTATCCGGCAATGAACAAGACTTGAGCATAGAAGCTAGGTAGTGGGAATGAGGATGACCCAACCTATATGCCACAGGGAAACCAATTTATTCGAACGAGAAACTTCATCCACCGAAGCCGAAAGAAAACATGTAAACCTGTGATTACCAACCGATTTGAGGAAAAATAAGCGTCCCACCTTACGTCGCCTTGCTATGATCTGTCCCGTTGTCATACTTTGAACAATACAACCTAACAGTGAGAATAGAACAATACAATTTTGGTCTACTAACTAACCAACCGAAACAAGATTAGTTGTCAAATTCGGAACAAAGAGGACATCTGAAAGTGAAGCAACTAAATCAGAACTAGACGCAGGTAAAATATGGCCATTATCAGTAACAATCTCAGTAGGCGATTGTAATGGAGAAATATTCGATAATTGTGAAGCATCATGTCACGCCCCGAACCATGGCCTGGACGTAACACGGCACTCGGTGCCTGACTACATGTGACCGAGCGAACCACATGACTTGCTGAATCATCATGATGCATAACATAAGCGGAATATAACGTGAATGCATGATGAGCCTTTGTAAAACGTAATAATTCATAATACTTAATAAAGTACTTGTTTAAAACATGAGTGAGCCAAAATGGCTATACGACTCCAAATGTCTGACATAACATAACTGACTGGTCTAGTCTATGAAACCTCTATCATGAGTCTGACTGGAAAACATAATTACTGGGACAAGGCCCCCATCATACCTTTACATGCAAAACTAAACAGAGAAATACAATGTTTAAACCCCGAATGAGATGGGGCTCACCGATAAGCTGGTACGAGTAAATCCTAATGATCAGAAGCGTCGTCCTGTAACTCCGTACCTGCATCGTGAAATACAGGCCCCCGGGCAATAAAAGGGGACGTCAGCACATTGAATGTACTGGTATGTAAAGCAACCGGAAGAAACAACAGGGGACATGGAATAACATGATAAGAACTGAAACTGGAAACTTGGACATGAACATGAGCATGAGTACATATACGTATACATAACATGAGTAAAACATGATAAGTAGGGAGAGCATTTCATAAATCGACATATCATATCATATCGTATCACCACGTGGGTACGTGGAGTCTGGTACCTCGCCGGACCAGCAGAGCCCCTATACCTTGCCAGGGTATAAGGTAGTAATTTACCACGTGGATACGTGGAGTCTGGTATCTCGCCGGACCAGCAGAGCCCTCATACCTTGCCTGAGGTAGTAAGGTACCTGATGGATCCATTCAGTGTAAAATTAAGGTATCGTCTTATCTGGGCGGAGCGATCCTTGTCCTACGGTGGCTCCGTAATTTCAGGCTATCTGAGCCTTCTCGGTAATTTGTGCAACTCCCAAAAACATGAACATAATATAGTTGGCTAAAAAGCCGATGAATTTCGTGAATTTACTTGTACTTGTCTTGAAATCATGATTTCACGAAATGACTTGTAAACATGGGTTCATGCAATAATCTTGTAAACATATCCTTGAGTTATGAGTAATACAATAGTTCATAATCATGTATTTGTAGTTGACTTGAAAACATGTTTATGACTTGCAAAATAACTCATGCAGTTTCATATGAACATAATGAGAACACATGAGAAAGAATTCATGATTCATGGATTAAGTTAGGATTCCTAATATCCATAATGGAAGGTTAGGAATACAATAACGAACATAGATACGAAACTCGTGTACATACATACATAATTACGGGCTACCAATATGTTGGGTTTAATGCCCTAGGATTTGAACTTCATAGATTTTACGAAACGGATCATGGGGAAAAACGTAGAGGTTCCCACATGTAGATGGAAGTTCTACATACCTTAACCTCTCGCTTTTGAGCGTATCACAATGTCTTTCAATCCCTCCAACTTCAATCTATAGCAATACAAGTCATAGGGATTCTATATTAGCAACCATATCCATGTTTTGTTCATCTAAGCATTTTATCAAACACTTAATAGGCGTGAAGCTTTATAACCCTCATTAATGGTGTTTTCTTCACCAAATCCCCATCCTTTTACTTCTAGCTAATTCTACAATCTCCATTAGATGTAATTAACATCATTTTTCATCAACCATATGAATACAACAATCCCAAGTCAACAATCCAACAATTCTAGCATAATTCATATAATCATCTTCAACAAACCCAATTATTATTCTCCCAAGAATTCATCAATTCACAACTACAAGTGAATAGGGAGTAGAAATATTACCTTTTGGGTAGTCACCACGAAATCAACACCCCCAAGTCCGATCTTTAGCTTAAAATGACGACCACAACTTGTACTACAAATTATCCTTCACGAACTTTGGGATTTGGGGCCTTAAAATTGGTTGATTTTCTCCTTCTTCTCTCTAGATTCCCTTCTCTCTCACTTCCTCTCTCTAAAATCTGAATTTTGGAGAAAAAGTGGGCTGCTAGGGTTTTATTTTCTATATATACCAAGGGGAAAATGGGTTGACACAACTTGAAAACGGGTCGGGACTGTTCTGTCTTAAAACGTCCATATCTCCCTATCCCGACGTCGCCTGTGAACTCACAACATATGGTTGGAAAGGTATTTCAATTATCTACAACTTTCATTCTTTGAGTTTGCCCAAATTCTCAACTTACGATGGGGTTATGGCCTCCCGAAGTCAGGTGACCCGAAACTCAACTGCGGACCAAAACACGCCCATGTTACGGTCCCGTAACACAAGGGACGGACCGTAACGTGGCGTCGTACCTTGTCGAAAATTTCCAGAGAGTTTCTGGAAATTCTCCCTGTGTTACGGTGCGCTGTTACGGTCCGTAACACAAGGTACGACCCGTAACACAAGGGACGGACCGTATCTTGGGACCGTATCGTGAACGAAATTTCCAGTGAGGTTCTGGAAATTTCGTCTGTGTTACGGCTCACTGTTACGGCCCGTAACACGAGTTACGGTCCGTAATGTCACCGTAACGTAGACGAATTTCCAGCGAACAGGCTTCAGTCAAATGGGCATAACTCTTTGCACAGATGTCTGTTTAATCCCCATAATATACCGTTGGAAAGCTATTCAATAGGGCTACAACTTTCATCAAGGAGGTTCTTCCAGATTTGCAATAGATCAAGGAGTTATCGCCGCCCGAAATAAGCCTATCAACCATTTTTGCAAACGCTCAAACCTTCAGTGTTTTCGCTAGACTTCTAATGATATGAGCTTAAACTTAGTTCCAAGATGCGGGGTGTTACAATATCTCCCCCTTGGGATCATTCGTCCTCGAATGATGGATAATGGTTAATAATATGGCTGGACGTGGCTTGACTACATGATCGTGAAGGAAACATGACATGGTTATATAGAAACTTGAATAATGAGGCATGAACATGGGCACTGGATAGCTGACATGAGCGTGGAACATGTGACATAACATAACATGAGACATGAAAACTGACATGACTTAGTTTTATGAAACAACAGTGCCCAAACGTGAGACATGAATAAGGAATACATGAACTTGAACGTGAAACGTGAGGCATGAATACATAAGGGACATGACATGAAAACTAAAGATATTTACCTTGAAGTCCATCTGCCTGCTCTTCAAACAAGTGAGGATATCGGACTTTCATGTCCTCTTTGGCTTCCCATGTGGCCTCTTCAACTTCCTGGCTCCTCCACAAGACCTTTACTGAGGCTACTTCCTTAGTTCTCAACTTGCGAACTTGACGATCAAGAATGGCTACAGGGATCTCCTCATAAGTCAACCCATCCTTAACTGTTATAGTATCAATAGGAACAACCAACGATGGGTCTCCTACACACTTCCTCAACATGGACACGTGAAACACGGGATGTACAGCAGCCAAGTCTTGTGGCAACTCAAGTTCATAAGCTACTAGACCGACCTTTCGTAGAATTCTGTAAGGTCCAATATATCTGGGACTTAGCTTCCCTTTCTTGCCAAATCTCATAACGCCTTTCATGGGTGAGACTTTAAGGAACACCCAATCATCAACTGAAAATTCTAAATCCCTTCGTCTCACATCTGTATAAGACTTCTGGCGGCTCTGAGCTGTTTTCAAACGCTCCTGTATTAACTTGACTTTCTCCATAGCTTGATAAACCAAATCTGGTCCTAACAACTCTGCTTCACCTACTTCAAACCAACCAATAGGTGATCTGCATCTTCGCCCATACAGAGCTTCAAATGGGGCCATCCCCATACTAGCATGATAACTGTTATTATATGAAAACTCAATGAGGGGTAAGTGATCATCCCAATTTCCTTTGAAGTCCAAGACACATGCTCTCAACATATCCTCCAGAGTCTGAATAGTACATTCTGCCTGGCCATCTGTTTGAGGATGAAAAGCTGTGCTGAGGTTCACCTTGGTATCCAATCCTTTCTGAAAGGATTTCCAGAAATTCGCTGTAAACTGAGCACCACGATCTGAAATGATGGACACTGGTGTCCCATGCAACCTGACAATCTCACTAACATACAGTTTGGCATAATCTTCTGCTGAATATGTGGTCTTGACTGGCAAAAAGTGTGCTGACTTAGTAAGCCGGTCAACGATCACCCAAATGGAGTCATGTCTCTTAGCTGAACGAGGTAAACCTGATACGAAATCCATATTGATCATTTCCCATTTCCAGACAGGAATATCAATATTCTGAGCCAGGCCACCAGGCCTCTGGTGTTCGGCCTTCACCTGCTGACAGTTCAGGCACTTAGCTACAAAATCTGCCACATTCTTCTTCATGTCGTTCCACCAGTAAATCTCCTTGAGATCATGATACATCTTAGTGGAACCTGGGTGAATGGAATACCTGGAATTGTGAGCTTCTGACATGATTCTCTCTCTCAGTCCATCTACATCTGGGACACATAATCTGCCTTGGTACCTCAAGGTACCATTATCTCCCCCTTGTTCAAAAGCCGTCGTCTTATGCTTGTGAATCCCTTCCTTCAGCTGCAACAAATAGGGATCACTAAATTGTTTCTCCTTGACTTCAATGACTAAAAAGGAATGAGCACTATTCTGAACGACCACACCACCATCCCCGGATTCCATAAGTCGGACTCCAAGGTTGGCCAAACGGTGAACTTCCTTCGTCATAATTCTCTTATCCTTGTCCACGTGGGCTAAACTTCCCATGGAGTGTCGACTAAGAGCATCGGCTACAACATTTGCTTTTCCCGGATGATAAAGAATATCAACATCATAATCCTTAAGCAATTCGAGCCATCTCCTCTGTCTAAGATTTAGCTCCCTTTGCTTGAAGATATACTGCAGGCTTTTATGATCCGTGAAGATATCAACGTGCACTCCATACAAATAATGATGCCATATCTTAAGTGCAAAAATTACAGCTGCCAACTCTAAGTCATGAGTCGGATAATTCTTCTCGTGTACCTTGAGTTGACGAGATGCATAAGCTACAACCTTACCATGCTGCATTAAGACACATCCGAGACCAACTCCCGAAGCATCACAATAAACCACGAATCCTTCAGTTCCCTCTGGCAAAGTCAAAACTGGAGCAGAAGTCAATCTTTTCTTCAACTCCTCAAAGCTTCGCTCACACGCATCTGACCATTGGAACTTAACTTTCTTCTGTGTCAACTTAGTCAACGGAGCCGAGATAGAAGAAAATCCTTCTACGAAGCGTCGATAATAGCCTGCCAGACCCAAGAAACTTCTTATATCAAAAACTGAGGTGGGTCTGGGCCAACTCTTTACGACATCAATCTTTTGAGAATCAACTTTAACACCTTCACCCGAGATCACATGGCCTAAGAATGCCACTGATTTTAGCCAAAACTCACACTTTGAGAATTTTGCAAAAAGCTCACGATCTTTAAGAGTCTGCAACACCATTCTGAGATGTTCTGCATGATCGACCTCATTACGGGAATACACCAAAATATCATCAATGAAGACAATGACGAATAAATCGAGATAAGGCTTGAAGACCCTATTCATAAGATCCATGAAAGCAGCTGGTGCATTTGTCAACCCAAATGACATAACAAGAAATTCAAAATGGCCATAACGGGTCCTAAAAGCTGTCTTAGGAATATCAACTTCCTTAACCTTCAACTGATGATAGCCTGTTCTGAGATCAATCTTGGAATAACATTGGGCGCCTTGCAGCTGATCAAATAAGTCATCGATTCTAGGAAGAGGGTACCTGTTCTTAATGGTGACCTTGTTCAGCTGACGGTAATCTATACACATACGTAAAGAACCATCCTTCTTTCGGACAAATAGGACTGGTGCACCCCAAGGCGAAACACTAGGCCTAATAAACCCCTTATCAAGAAGATCTTTCAACTGGACTTTTAACTCTTTTAACTCTGTTGGAGCCATTCTGTATGGCGGAATAGATATCAGCTGAGTATCGGGAAGTAAATCAATTCCAAACTCAATCTCCCTGTCAGGAGGGACTCCTGGAAGATCTTCTGGGAAGACTTCCGGAAATTCATTTACAACTGGAACATATTGAAGAGTTGGAGTCTGAGCATCTGAATCCTTGACTCGAACTAGGTGGTAGATATGACCTTTGGAAATCATTTTTCTGGATTTTAGGTAAGAAATGAATCTACCCCTGGGTACTACTGAATTACCCTTCCATTCTATGACTGGCTCATTAGGAAACTCGAATCTTACTGCCTTAGTTCTACAACATACTGTGGCATAACATGAAGCTAACCAATCCATACCCATTATCACATCGAAGTCTACCATTTCTAATTCTGCTAAATCAGCTATGGTTCTGCGGTGGTAGACCAAAACTGGGCAACCCCTATACATATGTCTAACTGTGAGTGATTCTCCAACGGGGGTGGACACCTCAAAGGGTTCATGCAATTTTTCAGGTTCAATACCAAATTTCTTAGCAACAAAAGGGGTTACATAAGATAGGGTGGATCCTGGGTCAATAAGGGCATATACTTCGAAAGTGAAAACTGTTAAAGTACCTGTAACAACATCTGCTCGAGCTTCTGTATCCTGACGGCCTGTCAATGCATACATGCGGTTTCGCCCCCCGCTTGTGTTTCCAGACCTAGCTGCATTGTTCCCCTGCTGGGCCTGATTATTACGAGGAATCGCTGAATTTATGGATGGTGTCGTATTACCTCCAGTACCCTGCCTGGTTGATGGACAGTCTTTCTGAAAATGGCCCTTCTGACCACATCTAAAACAGGCATCAGTACCCACACGACAATTACCTAAGTGTCTCTTATTACACTTGCCGCACATCGGATAAGTATAAGTTGACTGACCCCCACTAGCTTGAGGGTACGAACTTGATGGCCTGAAATTCGGCTTCTTATCATTGCGGAACTTAGGAAGTGGGGCACTTGCTGAGGACGGAGCCGGTACTGCTGACCTGTTCTTAAAGAATTTCCTGTTTCGGTTCCCGCTGAACTGTCCGGTAAACTTGACTCTCTTGTTGAACTTCTTGTCCTTCTCTTTTTGTAAGGCTTCTTCCTCCTTTAGCCTTGTCTCCTTGCCCTGTACAAAAGCAACCATTTTGGAAATAGTCATTGTCCCATTCTGTGCAACAATATTGGCTCCATCATACAAATGGGAATCAAGACCTCCAACGAATCTTCTCACTCTTGCCCTCATATCGGGTAACATGTGTGGGGCATGCTTTGCCAGGCTAACGAACTCCAAATAGTATTCTTGAACTGGTCTGCCATTTTGTTTGAGCTTCAGGAATTGTTCAGCCTTAGCCTCTCTGAGCTCTACTGGCATAAAGTGGTCTAGGAATACACTAGCAAATTCATCCCATGTAGCATCAGGCGCATTCTCACCTCGGGATAATTCCCAAGATTCATACCATGTGTTAGCAATACTCTGTAGCTGATGAGCTCCAAAAGTAGCTGCCTCGGTTTCGGTAACTGTCATAACCCTGAAGATCTTTTGTAGAGCATCAATGTAGTCCTGAGGGTCTTCATCTTTCTTCGTCCCCGTGAATACTGGGAGATTCATTCTGAGAAAATCCTTCGTCTTAGATGACTCTCCATTACCTCCTGAACTTGACCCAGATTCCTGACGTTGGGCCTGAGCTGCTATCAGCTGGGTGAGCATGTTGATAGCACTCCTAACATCCCTGTCTGAAGCACTAGGAGGTGTAACAGTAGAGGCGGTTGGAGCTGTTGCCTGAGTTGGAACAGTATCTCTGTGAGCTACTCCGGCGGCAGCCCTTTGGCTGGTGGCTGTGTTTTTCTTCTTGTAAGTTCTCTTGTAAGGCATTTTCTGAAAACACGTACACGCACGAATTAGGAAGCCATCCTAAAAATACTGTTCTAACTACACGATCTAGAATATGAAAGAAATGAGACAATCCTGAATGTCTCGGTGGTCAACTGTTTATATGTGTGGGGCCCTCACACATATAAAAGAGACCCCACTGGACACGGTTTCATAGACTCCCTAAAGATCCTTGAACCTAGGCTCTGATACCAAGCTTTGTCACGCCCCGAACCATGGCCTGGACGTAACACGGCACTCGGTGCCTGACTACATGTGACCGAGCGAACCACATGACTTGCTGAATTATCATGATGCATAACTTAAGCGGAATATAACGTGAATGCATGATGAGCCTTTGTAAAACGTAATAATTCATAATACTTAATAAAGTACTTGTTTAAAACATGAGTGAGCCAAAATGGCTATACGACTCCAAATGTCTGACATAACATAACTGACTGGTCTAGTCTATGAAACCTCTATCATGAGTCTGACTGGAAAACATAATTACTGGGACAAGGCCCCCAGCATACCTTTACATGCAAAACTAAACAGAGAAATACAATGTTTAAACCCCGAATGAGATGGGGCTCACCGATAAGCTGGTACGAGTAAATCCTAATGATCAGAAGCGTCGTCCTGTAACTCCGTACCTGCATCGTGAAATACAGGCCCCCGGGCAATAAAAGGGGACGTCAGCACATTGAATGTACTGGTATGTAAAGCAACCAGAAGAAACAACAGGGGACATGGAATAACATGATAAGAACTGAAACTGGAAACTTGGACATGAACATGAGCATGAGTACATATACGTATACATAACATGAGTAAAACATGATAAGTAGGGAGAGCATTTCATAAACCGACATATCATATCATATCGTATCACCACGTGGGTACGTGGAGTCTGGTACCTCGCCGGACCAGCAGAGCCCCTATACCTTGCCAGGGTATAAGGTAGTAATTTACCACGTGGGTACGTGGAGTCTGGTATCTCGCCGGACCAGCAGAGCCCTCATACCTTGCCTGAGGTAGTAAGGTACCTGATGGATCCATTCAGTGTAAAATTAAGGTATCGTCTTATCTGGGCGGAGCGATCCTTGTCCTACGGTGGCTCCGTAGTTTCAGGCTATCTGAGCCTTCTCGGTAATTTGTGCAACTCCCAAAAACATGAACATAATATAGTTGGCTAAAAAGCCCATGAATTTCGTGAATTTACTTGTACTTGTCTTGAAATCATGATTTCACGAAATGACTTGTAAACATGGGTTCATGCAATAATCTTGTAAACATATCCTTGAGTTATGAGTAATACAATAGTTCATAATCATGTATTTGTAGTTGACTTGAAAACATGTTTATGACTTGCAAAATAACTCATGCAGTTTCATATGAACATACTGAGAACACATGAGAAAGAATTCATGATTCATGGATTAAGTTAGGATTCCTAATATCCATAATGGAAGGTTAGGAATACAATAACGAACATAGATACGAAACTCGTGTACATACATACATAATTACGGGCTACCAATATGTTGGGTTTAATGCCCTAGGATTTGAACTTCATAGATTTTACGAAACGGATCATGGGGAAAAACGTAGAGGTTCCCACATGTAGATGGAAGTTCTACATACCTTAACCTCCCGCTTTTGAGCGTATCACAATGTCTTTCAATCCCTCCAACTTCAATCTATAGCAATACAAGTCATAGGGATTCTATATTAGCAACCATATCCATGTTTTGTTCATCTAAGCATTTTATCAAACACTTAATAGGCGTGAAGCTTTATAACCCTCATTAATGGTGTTTTCTTCACCAAATCCCCATCCTTTTACTTCTAGCTAATTCTACAATCTCCATTAGATGTAATTAACATCATTTTTCATCAACCATATGAATACAACAATCCCAAGTCAACAATCCAACAATTCTAGCATAATTCATATAATCATCTTCAACAAACCCAATTATTATTCTCCCAAGAATTCATCAATTCACAACTACAAGTGAATAGGGAGTAGAAATATTACCTTTTGGGTAGTCACCACGAAATCAACACCCCCAAGTCCGATCTTTATCTTAAAATGACGACCACAACTTGTACTACAAATTATCCTTCACGAACTTTGGCATTTGGGGCCTTAAAATTAGTTGATTTTCTCCTTCTTCTCTCTAGATTCCCTTCTCTCTCACTTCCTCTCTCTAAAATCTGAATTTTGGAGAAAAAGTGGGCTGCTAGGGTTTTATTTTCTATATATACCAAGGGGAAAATGGGTTGACACAACTTGAAAACGGGTCGGGACTGTTCTGTCTTAAAACGTCCATATCTCCCTATCCCGACGTCGCCTGTGAACCCACAACCTATGGTTGGAAAGGTATTTCAATTATCTACAATTTTCATTCTTTGAGTTTGCCCAAATTCTCAACTTACGATGGGGTTATGGCCTCCCGAAGTCAGGTGACCCGAAACTCAACTGCGGACCAAAACACGCCCATGTTACGGTCCCGTAACACAAGGGACGGACCGTAACGTGGCGTCGTACCTTGTCGAAAATTTCCAGAGAGTTTCTGGAAATTCTCCCTGTGTTACGGTGCGCTGTTACGGTCCGTAACACAAGGGACGGACCGTATCTTGGGATCGTATCGTGAACGAAATTTCCAGTGAGGTTCTGGAAATTTCGTCTGTGTTACGGCTCACTGTTACGGCCTGTAACACGATTTACGGTCCGTAATGTCACCGTAACGTAGACGAATTTCCAGCGAACAGGCTTCAGTCAAATGGGCATAATTCTTTGCACAGATGTCCGTTTAATCCCCATAATATACCGTTGGAAAGCTATTCAATAGGGCTACAACTTTCATCAAGGAGGTTCTTCCAGATTCGCAATGGATCAAGGAGTTATCGCCGCCCGAAATAAGCCTATCAACCATTTTTGCAAACGCTCAAACCTTCAGTGTTTTCGCTAGACTTCTAATGATATGAGCTTAAACTTAGTTCCAAGATGCGGGGTGTTACACATCATGCAATCGTCATGTGATTACCAGCACCACTATCTATATGCCAAGATTTAGAAGGTATAACTAAATTATTTTTACCTTATGCGGGCTACGGCTTTTTCCACAAGTTCAGTCATGCAAGCCATATCGAATAAAGGGGGAGCAGCAGCTTGTTGCTTAACTACCTCTGTCTCCAAAGCTTTGTGTCGGGTCGGGAATTGCCTAGTGGGTCGAGTTGGTCAATCAGCCAGCATATGGCCCGATTCACGACAATAGTTGCAATATGCTATTGGGCCCGATTGTTTCTTAGGGCACCGAGCTGCAATATTGCCAAAGCCATGGCCCCATAACACTGGATTATGGGGAAAAGAGCGTGAAGTAGGTCGGTAATTTGATCCAGCAGTAAGAGCAGCCATCGGAAAAGCTGCAAAACAACACAAGAAAAGACGAAAGCTGAATTTCTTCTTGCAAAACAGCAGCCACTTACTGTGCCTATATCTAGTAGAGATTCTCGATTCAAGATGTTAGAGCATACATGATCGAATTCAGGTCTCAACATCATGAGAAACCTGACCACCCTAGATTGTTGTCGTTCACCACGTATCTCCTTCAATGTCGCAGCGGAAAGAGTAGAAGGGACAGCGTGATGTTGCTCCGACCACAACGCTATGAATCGGCGTAGTAGCTGGCAACGTCCCTGTCGCCTTGCTTATAGGCAGCAAGGTTCCGTTCCAATTCAAAAGTTCTCGCCAGGCTTCGTTGACGATGAAGCCGATGCACATAAGACCACATCTCAGCGGTCGTCTCATTCATCTGAAACCCTGCAGCAATGTCGTCGGACACAGAGCTTACCATCCATCTAATTACCTTAGGGTTGGATGCAATTCAGGCCTCCTTATCGGTCGCATCAATTGGCATTTTGGACGAACCGTCGAGAAATCCAAAAACACCCTAAAAGTGAAACTCCCAGCCGGCAAAATTTTTACCGGTGAGCTTGGTCATCACCAACTCAGATGATGAGGAAAGCTTCGATTCCATCACGAACAAGATCAATGAAAATAACAACCAGGAGTAAGAACTACCGAATTAAGAGAAAAAACAAGAACACAGAGCGCGGAAGCAAGGTCTAGAGACAAGGGCAGGAAACTGATCGAGAAAAAAAGAAGAGAACAAGTACAAGAAGAGACACCTTAGACTATTGATACTAGAATTGTAAAGTCATATGTATTTCACACTTTCTGAATAGTATTCACCATAGAATAGATAGTACATATATACACGTTATTTACTCAACCCTAGCTAATTATGCATACAATTATGCTACGTAATTAATGCTACATATCAGCTAATTATATTTAGTAAAACACAACTATTACAATATGGGCCTTGACTAAGCCCATAGGCTAACAAAGGTTTTATGCCGATTTTGGTGGAGATTTACAATTTTTTTTTTCAAATTTTTAAAGCCACATGGTAATTTTTAAATTAAAAAACAAGACAATTTTTTTTTAATTCGGAAAATAAAAATCTGTTAACCAAAGGGTAAATATGCACCATTTGTGTAATGGCGAGGTATATATATACCACTTTTTTAACGAGTGATATATTTGCTCTGAATCACAAAGTTGAGGGGTATATTTGTCCTTTATCCCATAAAAATAAATAAAATGGTAAATTCTGAATTTAAGGTCATTTACTGGCAATTCAAGCCATGAGTCTTGGTTGATCAGAATGGATTGTTTAGAGGTAATTCAGCACTGGTCATTTTCTCTTTTCAAAGGAGTAATTTTTCAATTTTATTTAGTTCATCTCTATGCTCTTCCATGTAGTGCTGGCATCCATTAATAAACTATTTCAGTCATGTCTACTGAATTTTTAAAAATTAAGAGATTTGACATTACTACTTTGCATTAGTTAAATAGTTATTCTTTTTATTTATCATTCAAATATGTTACTAGCTAGTCCATTATATTAGATCCAAATTATCTTATATGACACAATAAAAAAACGAGGGCATGCTCTATGTCCACTTATTCTATTTCCTACATCATAGGACGCTCTTGTTTGAGTAAGAGCTTCTAGAATGCAATTCATTTCGCAATAAGAAACTTTTCCGCATAGAGGTTTCAGCTAATTAAAGCGAAAGCGCACCCAAAAATCCTGAAATATCAAACTGGAAAAACCGAACCGAGAAGAGAAAAACCATATCAAATCCAATTTATTTTCGGATTGAATGCTATTTTTTCAAAATCGAAAATAGAGAAATGCAAGTCGAATAATGCTAAACCGTAAAACCATATAATCCGAGAATAACTTGGTTTGGAATCAAATGACTCTTGAGTCGGAGAGAATTAAAGTGGAAGAAAAAGCAGGCAAAGGAGAAATAAGGCTCGAGAAACAGTAAAGAGAAGAGTAATGAAATATTAAACCATGTACGTTTTACTTTTTTGCACATTCTCCACTAGCTAAAGCACCCGCTTTTATACTTTCAACGCGGGTTCGCCCATCAAAATAAAAAATAAAAAAATGTAAAGTATTGGTGGCTAGTGATTACCCACTAAGAAGATATTCTGTCTGCTACATTTTCAGATTGGTTAAGCATCCAACAGTATCTATTTATCGAGTCTCAACTTTTACCTTCCTATATATACTTTCCTTCTAGTTTGCAAGGAGCAAGAAATTCCATTATATCTTTCATTTATGAAGGCAACTCAATTACACCTAGTAGTGATCGCAGTTGGTTTCGCATCTAATAAGGAAAATAACATTCCGTGCATTTGTTGTTTAGGATGCAACCGCGTTTAAGAAATAGGTGATGATATCCGTAACAATGAATGCACGGAGCGTTTCTTATTAGAATCGCCATCCCTTTATTAGGTTCGCTGTTAAAACTTCCTGGCAATGTGAAACCAGCTGCAAAGGTGATTGTAACTAGCAGAGTGGCCACCACTAGATGTATTTTTGTTGTTGAAAATATAGCTTCGATTTCTGCTTCCCCTTTCATCCTCTGGATTCTTTCGTTTTAACCGAAAGTCATGTCATCCCAATCGATCAGAGCAAAGCTCGAGGTGGTCTTTGAATTTCTCTTATTGGCGGAACCAAGTGGAAGTCAAACCCTCTTTGGCGGAAAAATACACTGTATATTCAAGGTTAAAATTATTTTTATGTACAGTATATATGGAGATATTGAATGTCCTTGGCTTCTTCTTGTGCTTATTCCTCATGTTTTGAACCCCTTACTAAAAATTATGGCTGCACTATTGATCAACAGTTGATTACATATTGTCGAAGAACATGCGTAACTTGTAACACTGAGAAACATTACTCATATGGGACAATGATGTTGGAATTTATTATTACCGATGATTCAAATGATATGCATATTGTTGAAAAAGCACAATATATGTTTTTTGGAAAATTTGTCCAATATTTTTAGAGACATCAACTCATTCACTTAAGGGATGTATCCATTGTTGGTAGAAGTACACATCCACTTAGAAAAGATGGAGTAGTTAATTTTTCACTCTCCAAAAATACACTAGTCTTGCCTGTTTTGAGAAAAAGACTCATAAGAAAAACTAAATCTTAAGAGATGATGCTATTAAATCATAATACTACTTTAATATTCACCTTGATTAATGGTAAAAAAACACACCTTAACTATCCCTTTTTTGCGAGTTTCACACCCTAACTATCGGTTGTTTCTTTTTCCAACTTGAACTATCACCAGCTTTGTGTTAAAATACACCTAGTTGAATAGATGGTGATAATTCAGGTAGGAAAAGGAAACAACCGATAGTTGTCCTAGTCAGCTTCGAAGTGTGTTTTAATACATAAATGGTGATAGCTTAGAAAAAGGGAACAACTGATAGTTGGGGTGTGAAAATCGCAAAAAAATGCTATTTCAGGTGAGATTTTGACCATCAACTCATATTCTTTTTAGGGAAAAGGGTAAAAAATGCTCCTCTACTTTGGAAAAAGGCTAAAATTATCCTCCGAACTTATTTTGGGTCAAAAATACCCTCCCATCCTTAAAGTTTTAAAATATACCCCCATCTTAACGAAAATTATCTCCCAAAATAACTCAAAATTATTTTTTAAATCCGCTCCATCATTTAAAGCCGACCCAACTAAATAATAACCCATAAGATC
Organism: Lycium barbarum; assembly: GCF_019175385.1. Classification (NCBI taxonomy): domain Eukaryota; kingdom Viridiplantae; phylum Streptophyta; class Magnoliopsida; order Solanales; family Solanaceae; genus Lycium; species Lycium barbarum. The sequence continues at coordinate 113,027,569 of NC_083345.1, read as the reverse complement.
CTCTTATTCCCCCAATTCCCTCAAACTTCATACCCACGTATTGGGGAATAAGGGGATCTTATGGGTTATTATTTAGTTGGGTCGGCTTTAAATGGTAGAGCGGGTTTAAAAAACGATTTTGTTATTTTGGGGGATAATTTCTGTCAAGACAGGAGTATATTTGAAAACTTTAAGGATGAAAGAGATATTTGTCACGACCCAACTAGGGGCCGCGACGGGTACCCGATACTTGTACCGAGCACCCCTTATCTCGTATCGTACTTTTACTACTAGGTGGGCCGTATAGACTATACCGTATCCTTTTTTTTTTTTCTGCTACTTAACGCTAACATTAATAGCATAATTGTAAACATGGACTAATAAACTTTGCTAGCACCTTATACAACGACGAGGACAACAACGTACAAAACATCTGACTGTACATATCTGTCTACGAGCCTCTAAACAAAGTACATCCACATATACAAGAAGGGCCGGGTTCTACCGTGCCCGAATATATACACAAAAGTAGTACCAAGAAATTGAGGCTCCGGAACAACTGGAGCGCTGCCACAGTACTGCTGATGGAGCTCTTAGGAGTCAAATCTGTCTACCTGCTGACCTGCACGGCATGAAACGCAGCGTCCACAAGAAGGGACGTCAGTACGAGTAATGTACCGAGTATGTAAGGCATGAATAATAACATACGGCAAATATAGAATAGGGATAATGACATAAAAGAGATATAGCGCATGTCATGAGGTAGAAACATAACCTGTACATATAAGTGCACGTTGGCGGATACCATGCATGTTTAGCGCTGCGGAACGTGCAGCCCGATCCATATGTGCATATACTATAACATATTGCTGCGGCACGTGCAGCCCGATCCATATACATATAATACTTTGCTTTCTTGGAAAACATTTCTTTTCATATATATATAACATAGATCGTATCATATTGCCGAGGCGTCGGCTCCGGTCCATTTAACCATATATCCCGCGTCCGGGCATCCCGCTTCCGGGACGATATCATGTACCATACTCCAACTGATCAGGTGGCTATGCGTCTATAGCGCCTTACCTTTCCCCATCTTCCCCATATACATTTACATATACTTATAACATGTATACAACATGCATGAGAGTCCAAGAAAACCATGTTCGCGTCGGAGTGACGTAAGGTCGGTAGCCCCCGATTACATTATGGAATAATCATGATCGTCATGTCTCACCTTGAAGAAACTAATATTATAAGGCGAGACTACTAATGGAGAGCAATATCATTGAGAAAACAAAAAACAGGATCATAAGGTGTCGTTTCGTATACTTTGGAATCTTTAAAAATAGTCATCATTCATGAATAAAGTTGAGAATTCAAGAAATAGCTCAACGTTCTCATATCGTCACTGAAATCATGAACTTGGAACCTTTAATCATGGAATCATCATTGTCATATTCTTCATATAAACATTTTCTTCCTTGACATCATCCATGTCATTGTAGAACATATTCATCGTAATCGTCATAGAAATATTCTCATTAGAATAATTACGATACTTGTGAAGGCTTTAGTGTAATCCGATTTCATTTAGCAAGTTGTAGATGTTAGATGCAATTGTTTCAATAAGATAGGAAAAACTTAATTCAATTCTATTGAATGAAAAAGGGTCAATTTCAATCTCGGATTTCTAGGAATAGGATCGTCCCCGAGGCTCGTATTCAAACCTAGTATGTCTAAGACATGCCAAAGAAGGAAGGGTGAATCCTTACATACCTTTTTCCGCTCCTTATGCTATTCCAAATTCAAGTTCCAAATCCTCCAAAATCTACAAATTGGTCACATTTACCAAACCTTAATTAGAGCATTTAGAAGTGGAATCTTAAAGTAACACTTGTCTATCGAAATTTCGGCAGCACTTCCCCTGTAAATACACCATCCCCAAAATCTAATTTGGCCAATTTCAATCAACAACAATTCGGGAATTCAACCCGGCCAAACTATCAACATAATGTCAACAACCATTCTAACAATTTCCATATTCAATCCAAGATACATTCTAACAACTCAATCAATATACTACTTCCTTCAAGACCTTTCAACCCCAATAAAAACAATAACAACTTAATAATTTACGCACTAACAACATCATATTCCATACACGCAAGAACATCATATTCAATTTACATAATCTCCCAAAACAAGCCTCCAACTACTAAACTTCACTAAGCTCATTAAGCTTTTATTTGCAACAAAAAAATCCACAACACAACAACCAAAATACTAAATAAACTTGCTCACCATTCCTTCATGATTCACCAAATATACACGGCTATACATATAATATACAACTCACGGCCAACATCATGCACACATGGCTACAACTTCACTAAAATCATCCAACTTCCATTATTAACATAACACCCACAACAATAACAACCCAATACTAGATAAAATAATTAAAACATGATTTCTACACACACACATACATGCACGGCCACACCCCTATATTCATATTCCTCATGAATTTCATCCATTTTTTGTACACTACAACATGCACCAATATGCATAACATATAAAGAAAGAATTAAACCTTACCTTCTTCCTCACTTCTTCACTTGGATAGAACTCACAACTTGCAAGAATATGGGTTTTTCTTGCTCCAAAGACCACTTCACTTTGCTAGGAACCCTTCAATTAGTAGAAAATGATTTTTAAAGAATTTTTTTTTCCAAGTTTCTTGTGGAACTTGCTCTTGGCCAAATGACCTTGGAAAATTTCTCCTTTTTCTCTTGTTCTTTGTTTTTTTGAAAAGTCTAGAAAGTCCCATAGAAAAGATGATTAAGTCATCTTTTATTGGTCTCTTAAACTTCTAGTTGGGCCTAAGCCCACTCCAATTGGATGACTCAAATGGCCCATTTTAATTCCCAAGTCCATATATGCATTTGGGTCTTACAACTCATGAAGGATTTTTATTTTTCAAATTCCAAATTTACCCTTAGTCTCTCTCCATATTTCCATGAGTCATATCGCGAATTTTCCCTTTTTGCCCCTATCCTTCCTTAACGTTTGCACTTCAAAATTCTTCATAAGCAACTTGTATGCCAAACAAAATGAAAATAAGGCCTTACTTGTTATCTTCCCGCAGTTATCTTAAATCATCCGATTGCACAAAAATGCAGGATATAACAGTATTTTTGACTCAAAATAAGTTCGGAAGATATTTTTAACCCTTTTTCGAAAGTAGAGGGGTATCAAGGTGTACGTGCAAAGAGCCAATCCATTTCTTTTAATTTGATCAAAGACAGAGACCAAATTCCTTTCTTCTGAGTTTTGTTAAAGGCAAATACCAAATCCCTTCCTCCATTGGCTATTCATCAAGAATCTAATTAATCTCCTACATATATAATGTTTCATCCTGGTAAAGCAATGGACTCACAAGATCATATGAGATATATTTTGGATAATATAATATATATCATCCCCCAAAGGAATGGATCCAATAAGTACAACGATTGGAGGCACGTGGCAAGACAATGCTACGGCAGATGAAATAAAAGTCGAAAATATTATGAAGGCAACTCAAACACATCTAGTTATGGCCACTTTATTAGTTACATATTAGAGTCACCTTCGCAGCTGGGTTTATAATGCCAGGAGGTTTTGACGGTGATACTGATAGCCCTAATAAAGGTATGGCGATTCTTTTTAAGAAAAGGCATTCGTTGTTACGGATGCCGTCGCCTTTGCATGCTCCACCGGTACTATGTTCATGTACGTAGTCATGGCGGCAGAAAGACGCTCATCGAGTGATAGCGAACAAGTGTTTCCGATTATATGGGAGCTTTATAAACATGCACTCGCTCTGCAACTTACGGCAATGTTTGCAATTGTAATTGCATTTGTAACTGGCATGCATGTATGCTACGTTAGCGCATTCAGCTAGTCTTGCTGTTGCTATATGTGTCATCGGTTGCACCTCTTTCCTTGTCTACTTTTGGGTTTATTGTCGTGCAGTGATCATGAATGATTTATTAAGAATAGAACAGAGTAGATAGACATGAATGCGTGCTAGCTATTTATGATAAAGAAGAATCTGAAGGTTATTGTCATTATTTTGCTCAGTATTTAACTCATATATACTAGCAATGGTGAAAATAATTTTTTTTAAATATATTTTCTGTGCATTAATTTGCTGTTATGGATGACATCATTGTAATTACATTTGTAACTGATATGTATACTATTTTAGCACATTCAGCTGCTCTTGCCGTTGATGTCTGTGATGGCAATCCGGAGCAACAAATGCACGGCACACTGTTTTCCTTAATAGAATTGCCATCCCTTTATTAGGGCTATGGGATCGCTCTCAAAACCTCTGGCAATGTGAAACCAGCTGTGAAGGTGATTGTTACTAGTAGATTGGCCATAACTAGATGTACTTGTGTTGCCTTCATAAATTCATAGATTTTTGTTCCATCCACTGGCTCTTCTTGATTGTTCAATATGGAAACATGAAGAGCATTTTGGCCACTGTTGTTAAGCATTTCCCAAACAACTTGATGAAACAACTGATACAATTGAGCTGACCAAATACAACTTATCCTACAAACTTACACATCTAGCAAACGAAAATGAAGCAACTGATATAGCTAATCAACCAACATAAAACGTAACACTCGCAAGAACAAAAAGAGCCCTACTCTCAGCATAATCACAACATATGCATTTACATGAGTTGAGTGCACTCAAACAAACAGAGTCAAACTGCTAAAAGCAATGGTTTTAGACCTATTATATCATAATATATTAAAAGTGGGAAGCATCATAGTTGGATTACGATAATACCTTCAAAAGTTGATTGACCATTATAACCTCTTATTATATATTAATTTTTTGTTGCATAAAATTTGGGTTAATTGATGAAATCCAATGAATGATCAATTACTACCATTGTGAAAGTGTAGAGATGCAATAATTCTCGTTATAAAGAAGGGAATGTGGAACGTCACCTGAAGTTTAAAACTTTTTTCCATTACTTTTCACTTAAATAATTGGCAAAAAGTTAAAAGTACTCTATTTATTTGTTTCTTAGTTATCACTGTTGATATCTTTTCTAAAGTTTCTTTGTTATCCTATTTAATGTTTTCATTATTTAGATTTCTTTTATGGCACATTAAACTTACGCCGACTGTTTCATCTATCCACCAAGTTCAACCCGACCTTTTCAATTCTCAATTTCAGTTTTCATACTCCATTTATGTCTTTCTTAGTAATTATTAGTACTACTATATATTTATCTCTTTTACATGAAGTCTTTTTGTTTTCCTATTCATTTGATCATTAAATCTATTCATGCACATTGCACCCAGTATTCCCATGATTTCCATCTACTCAGCAAGTCCATACCAACTCTTTTGATTTCCAACCCCAGTTATCAATTTAAGTATTGCATTGAAAAATGTGATGTGCCGGGATTTTGGCACATCTAATGCTCTTTAACTCTAAGTTTTACTTGTTTTCGAGCAAGTTCGTGGTAGTTTGATGTGTTTTATGTGTTGTGCAGGTGTTTTGAAGTTAGAATGCTCGGAAAGCGAAAAAACGAGGAAAATAGGCAATCTGTTCTGATAAGCATAAGGACGGACCATCAACATGCTTGACGGCCCGTCAAATCGCCTCGTCAAAAAGTTCCTGCGAAGTAACAAAAACATCAAAGCATACTCAGATCGTCGACTTGCACCGTCGACATGATCGACAGTCCGTCGAAGTGCTTCGACAATCCGTCGAAGTGCTTCGACGGTGGAATTCCTGTAGGGTGATAAAAGTGTACGCAGATCGTCGAGTTGGTCGTCGAGCATGTCGACGACCATCGAAGTGGAAAGACGACCCGTTGAAGTGCTAGCCGAGATGGAACAGGACTGGGATTGATTATTCCGAGTTTTAACTTGTATAAATACCTGTTTAGGTTTTATTTTTCAGACATTTGGAGTTTTAGACTTGCAGTAATTACTTTTGAGTTATTCTTGCTTTTGAAGACTTCCAGACAATTACATTCATTACTTTCAAGTTTTATTCGTAAGTTCAATAATATAATTCAATTATGCAATCTTCAATCTTTTATTATTTTCTTGTTGCCATGAGTAGCTAAACACCTTTACTAAGGTTGTGAACCCAAGTATGGGTGTTTTGAGATTGGGGATCGTGAAAGATATACGCAAAATGGATTGTTAGGGTTTATTTGTTCTTCGTATTCATCATATAGTTAGTGGTTGCAAACATTAGCTCACGCCATAAACTTTAATTTATTTGGGAAAATAGCTAGGGTTAGGTAAGAACAAATAACAAGAACTCAAGGCTTTAAACCTTGTTTAATAGATTCACTTAGGAATAAGAGGAATTTACTTGGCATAATTAACCGTTCTTCATGCATACTTTCTTATCTTTGGAAAAAGCATAGAAAGAAATAATCTTTTCTTATTGGGAAATAGTTTAGATTCATATAGAGGTTAAGTGCATCCATACAAATAGTCCATTAGAAGTATGTCTAGATCGAGACCCATGATCATACACTTTATCTGACGGAGACACAACCTTGGTTCTTTTTACCCATATATTTACAACTTCAAATTTCCAGTCACTTTAAATTAGTCCACAAACCAAATCAATTATAAAACCCTTTTCTGGAATACACCAGGACTGCAAGATTAGTATAATACTTGTTTAGTAAACTTTTCACACCATATTCTCTGTGGGATACGACTCCAACCTCGTTGGGTTACTATATTTGACAACGTCCGCGTTATACCATTAATAGGTGTAATTTGAGCGTATCAAAATGCAACATAGAACTATTAACCATACATTATCAATTAGGATTTCTCTCTTCTTATCAATTAGGATTTCTCTCTTCACCTTCTAAAAGAAAAAGAATGAAAATAAGCTTGCAAATTGAGAGGCTTGGTGCAGCTGTTGTTTCACTCATGATCGAGTTTGGGAATTTTTCCTTTCCCTGATTCAATCGCATGACCCTTTTCATGCATCTAGGTATGTGTTTTTGTTTGTCAAGTTCTTTAATGGTTTTTACAATTAAATTTTGTGAAGTTGAGAAGATATTCAAGCCAATTCCTACTCAAAAGCAGAAAGAAAAAAAATGGAAACATTTTTTTTGCTGGTTTTCTAGTGTTATTGGGATTTAGATCCTTTCTAGGAAAGGATTAGACCTAGTAGTATAAATACATGCTAGCTAGGATTTATTAAGTAGGACAAAATATAGAACCTAAGAGTATTCAATTTTGTAACTTACTTTCTTCCTTGATATTGATAAAAGTGCCGGCCGTTCTCCATGGACTAGGATCAATCGATCCGAACCATGTTGATTACTGTGTTTTTATCGTTTCCGTGATAACAATTGGTATCAGAGCCTACAGGTCGTGAGATCTAGGAGACGAGAAGACTAGGGCATCTATGAGGTTTGAGGTAGCGAATTTGATGGGCGAAGTAATAATTTCAACATCTGGAAGATCAAGATCATGGCGTTGTTACGGAGAGAAGGATCAGTATATGCTTTGGACGACTCGTATCCCGAAAATAATAAGAGGTCGAGAAGCAGAAGATTGAGATAGATGCGTTTAGCACAATTCAATTATCCTTATCAGACAGCGTGTTATGTGAAGTCAGTACCGAGAAAACAGCTACCAGTTTGTGGAAGAAACTTGAAGATCTCTACCAGAAGAAATCAATAACAACAAGAATGTTGTTAAGGCAGCGTTTACATACCTTCAAGATGAAGACAGGTACAACTTTACAGAATCATATTTATGCTTTTAATAAATTGGCTATGGATCTTACTCATGCTGATATTAAAGTGGAAGATGAAGAACTAGTGTGCACTCTACTGTTTTCATTATCACCGGCATACAAAGACGTAGTTAATTCAATGATGTACAGTAAGGAGGTGGTCACGTTATAAATGATAAGATATGCATTGAATTCAGATGAATTAAGAAACAATATCAACACTGGTGAGAAAGAGGACCATGATGAGGGTTTGACGGTTAGAGGTCGCTCGAGCCAAAGAGAGAGAGGCAAATCATTAGCTAGGTCAAAGTCTAGGAAAAGGGTGAATAGGAAAGATGCTGAATGTTGGGGTTGTCATCAAAAGGGTCACTCTGAGAGGGATTGCCCGAATAAGAAGATTGATAAAACAACAGCCAGTGCATCTACGATTTAAGTAGCTCAAACATCTGGAGAAGATTATGTGCTAACTGCTTCAGCAGATGACATTCAAACACATATGTGGATTTTGACATTCAGCTTGTGCCTTTCACATTGATACGCCCAAATTACACCTTTAAAATAGGAGTAAGCGGTCGTTGTCAAATATAGAACCCAACAAGGTTGGGGTCGAATCCCCACGGAGAATACAATGAAGAAATGAACTCGTTAAGTGTAACGCTTGACTAATAGTCTATATTTCTAGAGACAGGAATGTACAGAAAATTTGGTTTTAATATTTATCATGATCATTGGTAAGAGAATGCTTGATTTTTTATTAAGAATTACTAAAGGCACTAAGGTTGTAGTTCCAATGGAAAGTAATGCAATTGGGTATTAATCCAACTCCTTTATATGTGTTGATGTAATTAAATATGGGATACAAAAGCTTATCAAAAGTTTCTCAACCAAATTGATAAAGATCATTACTAAGCTTTCTCAAGCCTTAGAATGTGAAAAATATGAACACCCATTTTATCTCAAGTAACTCTCCTATCTCTAGCTCAAGTTATTAGATGAGGTTTATAAGCCTCAAATCCTTGCTATTTACTCTTTTCCTAACTTCCCCTTTCTTTCTCAAGCAAAGGAAAAGTGAATAGGCACAAATAATGTTGTACACCATTAAATGGCATTAAAGAATGAAGAGTAAATAGAAAAACATCATCATACATAAATGGAAGTTGAATGCCAAATCCCCAATCACATAACTAACACATTTGGTCCCACAACCTTAGCTAAATGATTTAGCTACTCATACACATTAAATAAAAAGTAGTAGCACAGAGAATATTCGTGGAGCTTACAATAATGTTAATGGAGAAGATGACAAAAAGATGGAGAATCTTCTTAAAAGCTTTCTCTATGCTAAAAGACAACTGAAAAGTGAAAAGTGGAGAATATTCAATAATATGCACAGAGCACTAGGTACAAGTATTTATAGAGGGAGGACGAAAAGTTAAATTTCGGACAAATTCACGACTTGCGATCCAAATTTGCGGTCGTAACTTGAGTTTGCGACCGCAGAACACTCAGCAATTCTTCTTTGTCCTTCTGAAGATGCGGCTGCAACTTGAGTTTGTGGTGCCGCATTTGCTTCGCAAATTCAGGCATGTAGCTTGGCTTACTGGGAGTTCGGGCCTCCAAAATGCGACCGCAACTTCGAAGTTGCGGTGCCGCATTCTCATTGCAAGTTGATGATCTTTTCTCAGCTCACTGTCATTTATCCGGGCAAAAGATGCGGCCGCATATTTGCCACAACTTTATGCTCTTTTGCTCTTTTTGTTCCATTTTGTCCCTCTTTTATCCTCGACTCACAAAACCTGAAAACACACAAACAAACACTTGAAAAAACTACTCAAAAAGTATAAGTAGTGGATGTAAAAATCTCTAAAAATCCACGACTTATCACACATGTGCTTCAGAAAAGATTGGTTTACTAGCTACGAGCATACGAGTGGGACTGTACTTATGGGTAATGATGCAGTATGTGAAATAGCAGGCATTGGTTCAGCCCGTATACGGTGTCATGACGGCATCATAACAACATTATCTAATATTTGACATGTTACTGATATGAAAAAGAATCTGATCTCTCTTGGTACTCTTGACAAGCTTAGATATAAGCATGCGGGTGAAGGTGGAATCCGCAAGGTGATCAAGGGTTCTCTGGTCATGTTAAAGGCCAAACTGGAGGGTGGTCTTTATGTACTTATGGGCAGCACCATTCTAGCTACCGAGGTTTATCTTAATACACAATCTTTTCTGAAAGGATCTCCAAAAGTTCGTTGTGAACTGAGCACCACGATCTAAATAATAGACAAAGGAGTCCCATGCAATCTGACAATCTCCCGAATATACAACTTAGCATAATCTTCTACTGAATCTGCGATCTTGACTGACAAAAAGTGTGCTGACTTAGTGAGTCGGTCCACAATCACCGAAATTGAATCATGTCTACGAGATGAACGAGGTAGACCTGTTATAAAGTCCATAGTTATCATCTCCTATTTCCAGACAGGAATATCAATATTTTATGCCAAGCCACCAGGTCTCTGGCGTTCGGCTTTCACTTGCTGGCAATTCGGACACTTAGCCACAAAATCTGCTACGTTCTTTTTCATATCATTCCACCAATAAATCTCCTTAAGATCATGATACATTTTAGTGGACCCTGGATGAATGGAATATCTGAATTTGTGAGCTTCTGACATAATTCGCTCTCTGAGCCCATCTACATCTAGAACACATAATCTGACTCGGTACCTCAAGGTACTATCATCTCCTCCTTGTTCAAAAGCAGTTGTCTTATGCTTGTGAATCCCCTCTTTCAGTTGCAATAAAAAAGGATCACTAAACTACTTCTCTTTAGCTTCTACCACTAAGGAGGAATGAGCTATGTTCTGAACAATAACGCCACCATCTTCTGAGTCCAAGAGCCGAACTCCTAAATTAGCTAAACGGTGAACTTCCTTGGTCAGCGTTCTTTTATCTGCCTCAATGTGAGCTAAAATTCCCATGGAACGCCGATTAGGAGCATCAGCTACCACATTCGCTTTCCCTGGATGATAGAGAATATCCACATCATAGTCCTTAAGCTATTCGAGTCATCTTCTCTGCCTAAGATTTAGCTCCCTTTACTTGAAGATATACTGAGGCTTTTATGATCCGTGAAAATATCGACATGCACTCCATACAAATAATGATGTCATATCTTAAGTGCAAAAACCACAGCTGCCAACTCTAAGTCATGAGTTGGATAATTCTTCTCATGAGTCTTAAGCTGTCTAGATGCATAAGTAACAATCTTCCATGCTGCATTAAAACATATTCAAGACCAACTCCTGAAGCATTACAATAAACCACGAACCCTTCGGTTCCTTCTGGTAGCGTCAAAACTGGAGCAGAAGTCAATCTCTTCTTCAACTCTTCGAAACTCTATTCACATGCATCTAACCATTGAAATTGGACTTTCTGCTGAGTCTACTTAGTCAACGGATCTGAGATAGAGGAAAATCCCTCGACAAAACGCCTGCAATAACCTGCTAGACCTAAGAAACTTCTAATATCTGACGCTGAGCTGGGTCTGGGCTAATTCTTAACAACGTCAAATTTCTGAAAGTCCACTTTAACTCTTTCGCCTGAAATCACATGGCCTAAGAATGCCATTGAATTAAGCCAAAACCCACACTTTGAGAATTTTGCATAAAGCTCACGGTTCTTGAGTGTCTGCAACACTATTTTGTTTTGCATGATCAGTCACACTACAGGAATACATCAATATGTCATCAATAAACACAATGACGAATAAATCGAGAGAAGGCTTGAAGACTCTGTTCATAAGGTCCATGAAAGCGGCTGGGGAAAATGACAATCTGAACGACATGACAAGACATTCGAAATGACTATAACGGGTTCTAAAAGCGGTCTTAGGAATATCAACTTTCTTAACCTTTAACTGATGGTAGCCTGATCTGAGGTCAATCTTAAAATAACACCGGGCACCCTGAAGTTGATTCGAATAAGCCATTGATTTTGGGGAGAGGATACTTGTTCTTAATGGTGACCTTATTCAACTGACGGTAATCTATGCACATGCGTAAGGATCCATCTTTCTTTGGGACAAATAAGACCGGTCCGCCCCAAGGTGAGACACTTGGTCTAATAAATCCCTTTTCAAGAAGATCTTTCAACTGAACTTTTAATTCTTTCAACTCTGCTGGAGCCATTCTATATGGCAGAATAGATTTCAGCTTAGTGTCGGGAAGTAGATCAATTCCAAAGTCAATCTCCTTATCGGAGGGAATTTCAGGTAGATCATCTAGAAAGTCTTCTGAAAACTCACTGACAACTGGTACTGACTGAAGAACTGGAGTCTGGGCATCTGCATCCCTGACTCAAACTAGGTGATAAATGCATCCCTTGGTAATCATCTTTCTGGCTCTAAGATACGAAATAACCCTACCCCTGGGTACTGCTGAATTACCCTTCTATTCTATAAGTTTGTCGGGAAAATTGAAACTTAATATTTTGGTTCTACGATCCACTGACTCATTACATGGCTCTAACTAATCTATGCCCATGATTACATCAAAGTCTACCTTCTCTAGTTCTACTAAATCTGTTGTAGTTCTGTACTAATAGACCATAACTGGACAACCCCTATAAATACATCTAGCTATAACTGACTCTCCAACTGGAGTGGATACCTCAAAGGGTTCATGCAACTTTTCTAGTTCCATCCCGAATTTCTTAGCAATAAAAGGGGTTACGTATGATAGGGTAGATCCAAGATCCATGAGAGCATAAATATCATCAGTGAAGACGGTTAGCATAACTGTGACCACATCTCCATGGGCCTCTGTATCTTGAAGACCTTCCAACGCATACAAACGGCTCTGACCACCGCCTGTATTGCCGGACTTTGCTGCTCCACGCTTCTTCTGGGCCTGATTGTTACGAGGAGTTGTTGAATTTGTGGACTGAGCTACATTGCCTTCAGTACCTTGCTTAGCTTATGGATAATATCTCTAAATGTGGACCCTCTGGCCACAACCATAGCATATATCCATACCCATACGACACTCACCTTGGTGTCTCTTACCACACTTGCTGCAAACGGGATTAGTATAGTCCTGTTGACCCACACTAGCTTGAGAGTATAAACCTGCTGGTCTGAAATTCTGTTTCTTCTGATCATTCCTGAACTTTAGGGCTCTGGCTGCAGGTGAAGCGGGTCAAGCTGACTTGTTCTTAAGGAACTGTCTTCCTCCATCCTGATTAAAGTTACTTGAAGACTTGGCCCTCTTGCTGCATTCCCTCATTACCTTGCACAAATGCCAACAACTTGGAAATAGTCATCTTTTCATTTTGAGCAGCCGTATTAGCATCCCTGTGCAATTCGGGTTTAAGCTCGAGCACAAATTTTCTAACCACGGCCTTCATATCGGGAACCATATGGGGAGCATGTCTGGACAATGACACAAATTTGAGATAATATTCCTGAATAGTCATGTTATTCTGCCTTAGCCTTTCGAACTCCATAACTTTTGCTTCCCTAACATCAATTGGCATGAAGTGATCAATGAATACATCGACAAATTCATCCCAAGTAGCGGGAAGTGCATTCTCCCCTCGGGACTGTTCTTAAGTCTCATACCAAATGTGAGCCACATCCTGCAACTGATAGGCTCCAAACTCTGCTGCCTCTGTTTCCGTGGCATGCATAACACGGAACACCTTCTGCAGCCCATCAATGTAATTCTGCGAATCCTCCTCTTTCTTAGACCCCGTGAACACTGGAGGCTTCATGCGAAGAAACTCTTGGGTTCTAGAACTGGTTGACCCACTACTAGTACCTGAGCTAGGATCCATTTCCTGTCACCGCGCCTAGTTAGCAACAATCTGAGTAAGCAACTGAATAGCTCCCCTAACGTCCATGTTCGAAGCATTAAGAGGTGTAGCTGTAGCATTAGTTGGGGCGGCCATCTGAGCCTGAGTGTTCTCTTCTGTAACTACATCAATGGTAGCCCACAGGCTAGTAGCTGTATTGCTCTTATTTTACTTTCTCTTCGGAGCCATTTCCGAAATATGCAATTCGCACGAGTTAGAAGAATTCCTGAAAGTATTGCTCTAACTGCATGATCTAAAGTGTGAAAGAAGTGAGACAATCCTAAATGTCTTGGTGGCCAACCGTTTATATGTGTTGGGCCCTCACACATATAAAAGTGACCCCACTAGACACGGTTTCATAGATTTCCTAAGACACATGAATCTAGGCTCTGATACCAAGCTTTGTCACGCCCCGAACCATGTACTGGACGTAACACGGCACTCGGTGCCTTACTGCATGTGACCAAGCGAACCACATGGCTTGCTGAATCATCATGAGGCATAACATGAGCGGAATATAACATGAAACATGATCAGCCTTGATAGAATATGAGAAGTCATAATATTTAATAAAAATACTGGTATAAAACGTGAATGCAGAAATATAATAAACTAAGCCAAAGATGGCTACACAACTCTGAGTATTGACATAACTGGTTGACTAGTCTATGAAACCTCTATCATGAATCTGAACTGTAAGACATAATTTTGGGACAAGGCCCCCAGCATACCTTAACTTGCTAAACATGCCATGAAAATAAAGACAGATAACACCCCGAATAAGACAGGGCTTACCAACAAGTTGATATGAGCAAATCCTACTGAGTAGATGCGGCGTCCTGTAAATCTGTAGATGCATCATGAAATACAGGCTCTCGGGCAATAGAAAAGAGACGTCAGCACACTGAATGTACTGGTATGTAAAGCAACTGAATGAGATAAGCGTGGTTCATGAAATACCATGATAAGTGTTGAAACTGAAACTTAAACCTAGTCATGAGCATGAACATGAATACGTATATAAATAACATGAATAAAAATATATATGGGAGAGCATTAGTATAACTGACATGTAACCACCACGTTAGTACGTGGCTTCTAATCTCTGCCCAATCTGCTAAGCCATCTTGTATCTTGCCGGGATACAAGACATGAACATGACATGAATGGATCCAAATCTCTCAATAGGGAATATATGAAGGAATCGTCCTACTGAGCGGAGCAATCCTTATCCTACGTTAGCATACGTAGTTTCAGGTATAAAACCTTCTTGGTAATCTGTGCAACTCCCAAATACATGAACATGGATATAATTGGCTTAGTAGCCCATGAATTATATAACTTGCTTGTAAACATGATTCTTGCTTTGTATTATAACATGAAGGTGATATATAATATAACTTGTATGAAACATGGAGACATGTAGGATTTTCAGGAAATTAAACATAATTACGGACAGATTCTCAATAACCAAAAGGGACTATTAAGAACACAATAATGAAGTAATCATACAAACATAGTATATCATGGTACATGTACTTAGGGTTATCATGAACATGGCTAAAACCCAAGTTTAATAAAATCTCATACTTCTATGGAAGAACATGGCGTGGGGAAGAACAAAGACGTTCCCACACCTGGATAGAAGCCCTACATACCTGTTAGTGCTCTAAAACTTGTAATAGAATTCCAAAAGCTTAAACCTTGAGCCTTGAGATGGGTTTTCTTGAAAACCCTAGGTTAGAAACTGTTACATCCCGTATTTTATACATTCGGATATTTCAAGGTGGTCGTGGTAGGTTAAGGGCAAGACTATGTTCCAAATTTTTTTAATATACAAGTTGTTTATTAGTATGAAAATATTGAGAAAGGTCAAGGGTAAAAAGGAAAAATTCACAAAATGGCTCATGGTAATATTGCGGAAGGCTAGGGGCAAAATGGAAATTTCACAAGAAGTCTTGAAAATTCTTGAAGAAGCCAAGTTGGTCGTGTGTCATATAAGTATATGTCCACATTTTTATTTAATGAGGCTAATTATAAATATATATATATGGACCAAGCTTGTTACATAAGCCAAGTGGTCATATTTGTGTAATTAAGAAAGTTCAAGAAAAATGGAGAAGGGGACATGTGTCCACCTTGTATTAGTAGAAGCCATATATATATATATATATATATATATATATATATATATATATATATATACACATATAATTGATGACAAAATAAGGGGCAACTCATCATTTTGACTCTAGAATCTTGGAGAAAAAAAAAAGAAGGAGAAAGGAAATATAGTAGGTTCGGCCATGGCTCAAAAAAATTGAGGCCATGGAAATTGATCAAGAAAAATTATTTCTTCTAGCTTTCCTACTAATTTGAAGGTCCTATTTAACATGAGAAAATTGTTGGAGCAAGAAAACCATTCATTCTTGCGAGTTCATGACCCTAGCCAAGTAAGAAGACAAGTGGAAAAAGGTATGTATTCAATATTCTTTTCATATGTTATGGATGCTTTGTATATGTTGTAGAGTGAGGAATGAATGAAATTCATGAAATATGTAAGTATAGGGGTGTGGTCGAATGGAGGTGGTGGTGTAGAAGTGATGAATTAATTTTATTTAGTAGTTTGATTGTTGTGTTGTGGATTCCATGATGTAAAATGAAGGTTTGGTGGCTTGAAATGAATTTGAAATTGTTTGTGCATTATTGAAGAAGTTAGTGTGACATTAGTGTGGTTTCTTATATTTTTAAGAATAAATTTGTTAATGTATGGGTTGTTGACATAATTCATGAATTTGGAAGTGAGACATGTGTTTGGAAGATTGTAAGTTGGGTTGTTGTAATTGAAATTGAAAGAAGGAAATAGGTTGTTATTGTTCTTGTTGAATTTGGAAGGTCTCGGGTGAAGTAGTATGTTGATTGGGTTGTTTTGAATATTATGTGAATTGAATTGAATATAAATGAAATGTTGTTGAATTGTATGGCAAAGGTTGTTAATGTTAGAATGCGTCTTGAATTGATTGTTGACGTTGTTGGCACGATTGTTGGTATTGTTGAATTCTCGGATTGTTGATTGATGATTTGGGCCGAGTTAGATTCTCGGGGATGGTGTATTTACAGGGGAGATGCTGCCGAAATTTCGGCAGATCATAAGTGAATTTATTTGAAGGATTAAGGCAAGTATATGATAATGAGTCTAATGATTGTGTCAATCTTCTTGAATGTAGACTAGCGATAACGAGCTTGGACAATTAAGCATAGCTAATAGGACGTGGAGCAGGTATGTAAGGCTTATCATTTCTTTCTTCTGGCATGATCTTTGTGAAATCGACATGACAAAGTATATGTGTGATTTCAAAGAAATTCCTATTCTTAGAGCCACTAGGATGGCTAACGTTCTTGATCTCCAAAAGCTGTTTCATGTGGTTTTGATGCCTACCGATGATGTCTAAAGTTCGGTTGATATGTTTCCGAATGGTGTTCGAGAGATAATTGATATGACTAATGTCTTGATTTTCAAATGAAAGCACGTTTGATTATTCATTTGAGTCTTTCATATATTTCTGATATGTACATATGGTTCCAAAGTCTCTATTTGATTTGATCCATAACGATATTCAAAAGGTACCTAAGATGATTGTTGTTTTGATTTTCCAAAAATGGCTTCTGAAACGCTCGTAGAAGGTTCTGTACTTCAAACGCTCATAACTTTCTTATACTAAGTCGGATTGACCCGAAACTTGTTTCTGAGCCTTCAGGTGTCGATCTACGTACGTACCCATCGAGTCTTGAAAATTTGTTCTATATGCATACGTATGTGATTTGATGCCTTACGAGACTTGTGATCTTATTCTACGTTCTCTTAATGTTATCCTTCGTTGATAGTCTCCCCTTATAATAATTGTTCCTTCAAGGTGAGACAAAGTCGGGATGATTATTCCATAATGAAATCGGAGGTTACCGACCTTACGTCACTCCGATGGAGTTATAGCTTTTGATTGGGCTCTTATGCATGCTTAAGTTGTGATGATTACACCGCGCCTATATGGTCGGGCAGCACCGCTCGCTAAGGCGGGCGGCTTATGGATGATTACACCGCGCCTATATGGTCGGGCAGCACCGCTAAGGCGGGCGGCTTATGGATAATAACACCGTGTCTATATGGCACGGGCAGCACCACTAGTGGGCGGCGTGAGATGATTACCCCGGACGCGGGCTAATGATGATATTTGACTCAGACAGCTTATGTATGCATGAAAGTGAAAGTGAGCATGCATGATTCCGCCTTAAGAGGCAAGCAGTTACAGTCATACCTTTTCTTTTATCTTCCATATTTCCTTATTTTATTGTTGTTCATGTTCTGTCCATATTATCATGTTATCATTTATGCCTTACATACTCAGTACATTGCTCTACTGACGTCCCTTCTTGTGGACGCTGCGTTTCATGCCACGCAGGTACACCCAGATGAGTAGAAGATGTTCCAGTGGAGTTGGCAAGCTCCATTTGCTCTGGAGTGTTGCCGGGTCAGAGTGCTATGCTATGATGTCTTGTTCGAAGTTAGAGACTTTGCAGACAGAGTCGTGGGTATAGAGTGTCGGTATTGTAAGCGGCTCCACCAGCCGAAGTGTTACTATGTTTCATGTTACGAGTTTCATGTGATGATAGATCTTATTTGAATTGAGTACAATGAAAGGAAGCTGTACTATGTATTTCATTTCTGTCTGATTTAAGAAGTCCAAAAGATTATGTATGTAATACGAGTCAGCGGGTTCGCTCGGCTCCGAATATGGGGTCGAGTGCCCATCACACCCTAGTAAGATCGGGGTGTGACAGAAACAATGATTTCCTTATTAGATTACATGAATATATGCTAGAATTGACTTAGAAGGGCTTGGAATGTCTTACCTTGTTGTTTTGGATTGATGGGAGAAGAAAACTTTCATGCTAGGGCTTGAAAGTATGAAAAAAAAAGAATAAAAGATTGAAGTCTCGTATTTATACTTAACTGAGTCGAGAAATTATACGGTCAACTTATGTGGTCCGTATAATGATATATGGTCCGTATAACTGATCGTATTTAAGAATGCTGAAAATTTCCACAAATTGAGATTTTTCAAACAAGATTCAGGGACCGAAAATATGGTCCATATTAAAGCATTTTAAAACTTTGGCAGAAACTGGAATTTTCCACCTACTAAACACGGTCTGAAAGTACGGGCCGTATAATAATATGCGGTCCGTATATCTGGATGTAAAAGTGGGACTTTGCTTAACTGAGACGAATTTATTCTCAACACTTCTCATCTGGTCTTCCAAGTCTCAAATCATGAACGTAGCCTAGTTTAATGGTGCGAGGTGTTACAGATAACTTCCAAGAAACTCTAAAAATATTGAGCTCATCTTATAGAGTCCCACAAAATTTCGATGTCTATAAATGCCCTCACTTCAAAACTTGTCGAGATGTAAGTTTGCCGAAATCGAAAACGAGATTTGAAGTAACAGTGAAGATCACAACAGTCCCCACCATATATATTTTTTAATTTTCCCCTTTCAATTCGGAGGGTGAAAACCAATTCTTCAATTCACTTTTTCTGAAGCATCTTTTCCTTTTCCGTTTTGACATACGACAGTGTGGTTTAAAAGATATCCTTGGATGATTTTCTAAAAGTCTTCTAGCCTTTGCTTGGTAAGACTTAAGGTATCCACTTTGAACAGGAATTGGAAATTTGAAATCATCTTCTTTTTCACCAAAGAGCAGCATCAAATCCACGTAAGACATATCTCGCCTGTAAAGTTTGTAGTTGGCTAATGAAAAGAGGTAAATATTGGCCGGATATTTTTTGACAACCAAATACTTCAAGAAGATCCACAATATTCTTTCATGGAGATCAAATACATTCCAACAAAGTCCACACATATCCAAATCCAAGTCATCCTACGTTCGAGAAATACGCTACTAAGGACCCTAGAATTACGGGAAAAAAAAATAAGAGAGAAGAATCAAGGGATGAATAGATTTGTACTCACAATCTTAATAAATAAAATCTATTTATATTTATAGTTGCAGTTTATTTCCCATATTTGAAAATTTATTGCAAACAACTACTCCTGAATTTCTGCTCCAAATCTAATTAATTAGAGAGTCTGTACTATACCTTCAAATAAGAAGATATCAAATCGGTGGCCTTCTTTGTCTAGGAGTACTTTTGTGATTAAACATTGCTTTGTCTGTGTACATTTTTACTTCTAACATAGAAAATGATTAGGTAATTAATTATTTGACTATATTTTAATAGATAAGTAGTGCTAGATTACCTCATATGCTTGGTGCTAAAAGATATAATAAGAATAGTATACTAAAGTAAAACATTTATTTCAAGACAACCAGTATAGTACATTTTGGATATAAGTATAATCTCGAAGATTTAATCAATATTTGGGTTTTGATTTCTATTAACTAATAATTAATAGATATTACTAAATTAGAATACATGAATATTTGATAAAACAGTTGTTTCCAGTAATACTTATAGATAACAAATGAATTTTTTATTTGTTGTTCTATTCAAATACTTAGCTTAATATAAAAATAATACAATTTACAGGCACTTCAGTCATAGATGATAGACGCGTAAATTTCATTCGTAGACATTTAACTACGAGTTTATCACATAAAAGCCCAAATATATATGATTGTTGATCCAAATATCTTTCAAATGTTGAACAACTTTTATGCCTAAAGCTAAATATTCCATTCATGAAGTAATTTAAAGTTGGATATAATTAGATTATTGGACATAAAATTGTTTTAGAATATAATTCTAATTGGTTTTGGACGACAAGACTAACAACATAATTCTAATTCTTCTTGGACATAAACAAGTAAATATAACAAGAACGCTATGAAATGTCTACTACTTCTATATATTACAGTAAGAGTCTCATCGTTGTTTTCTCATCAATACTACACAAGAAAGTCAAGACTGATTAACGGGTCCTTTTAGAGGTAATTTGCATCTTTTCCTATCATTTTTTTAAATAGGACTATCTAACAGCTAAAAGAAATTAAAGATACAATCATTTTTTATACATGTTGTGGGATTCCCCCAAATATTCATTGATTGTTGCAGAGTAGGTGACATCTTTTTGCCGTGAAAGCTGAGGTGATTAATCGTATTTTGTTATATGTTTTGCATGAAATTGATGATATGAAAATCGGATATATTTGTGCAAAGCACGAACATAGAGACTAGTTAAAAAAATAAGAAGGAACTCTGAATTCACCATAGGCTAAGGCTACCAAATTAAGAGAAGAAGTTAGATTTGATAATATCAAAAGAAAAAATGAAGCATAAGAAAAGGGGGGAAAAGATTCAACAGAAGAATAAATCTAACATGCCAAAGAAAGCATATTTTTTCACATAATTATTGAGGGATTAACACAATTATTTACCTTTATATTACTTCTATTTTAATATGAATATATTAAGTCCTCTATCATGTATGTAAAGAATCAATAGAATTCCACATATGTATGTAAAGAATCAACAGAATTCCACATACTAACCTATATTCATTGATCACTCCCTTATTTCGTCATATTCTGTTTTGATATCCCTAGATTGGCACAAAAGCTCTACACCCTTCTTGTAGATTGTTCCGTGTATCACTTTTCGTCAAAGCCCAAAATTGATAAATTGGAAAGAAGCATATGAGTATCCTTTCCTGGCTTACTACGTATGAAATAAAGATGAGTGAATTACGTTGTAGGATTTCTCCTTTTATATTTGCTTGACAACACAAAAGTGCTGCCAGTTTTAAATTTCCTAATGAATGCTTTAATATTGGCAAGTAACGGGAGCAGTTATTCTCCATAATGTAGTCAAAACATGTGTAATCATTTTTGACTCAATCAGACGGTTACTTGGATTTATTGTCCAAGTATATTTAAGGCTTTTGTTAATCCATTTAATTAGTAGATCATATAGAGAAATGAAGCAAAAAATGCAAAAAAAAAAAAAAAAGGATAAATAGGAATGGAGGTCACAGAGAGGTGTCACATCACCTTATCTATGCCTAGCTTTATATTATACAGTCAGACCTCTCTATAACGACACCCACATATAACAGCATCTCTCTGTAACAGCCAACTTTTTTTGGAACCGATTTTTTATGTTATATTTTACTTCTCTATAACAGCATTTCACTTATAACAGCAACAACCAACTTTATAACAGTACGCTCTTTATAAAATTACCTCCATATAACAGCTATCTTCTTTTTTTGGTAATATAATAATTAACTATCTTTATAAAAATTGAATATCTATGATTACCAATAATAAGTGTAGAGATTTTGACCAAATGTTTGATCATTTAATACACTATTACACCAAAAAAATATTATATGAATATATATATATATATATATATATATATATATATATATATATATATATATATATATATATATATTTTCATCATTTAACGATTTTTCTTCGTTATACAAAGTGTGGTTAAGCTTAGATTGACAATTAAAAATAAAAATTAGATTTTATGCATCTTTTTTGCCTATAACAGCGAAATATTATTTAAATGGCAATGCTGTTATAGGTTTATAACTGTCATTCTCTATAACATCTGAAAAATTTCGGACCCAACAATGCTATTATAGAGAGGTTTGACTATATATAGATTTATGACTAAATTGCCTCTTTATTTTTACATTGAGCTTATTACTTGAATAGCAAATTAAATGGGAAAAAAATATTTAATTTGTTTTTTTATAAGTGTTACTGGAGATTACTATTTTATCAATTATGAATGCAACCTAACTTAGTCTGAAAAAGTAATTAAAGTCCATATAGCATTACTTGTTATTTTTTGTATTAACATTATTTGGCATGTGAACTGTACATATATTTAATACTCTTGTCAATTATTACAAAATTTGTATTAAAAATAAATTTTCACCAACAAAAAAATTAAATCATAGAAAATATTTAATTTCTCAAGTTGATTTAAATTAAATCAATTTAATAAGATTGATATAGATGATTTTAGTTCTAAGAGATCGTTAATAATCCATAGTTCCATCTTTATTTCACGTTATCAATTTCAGAAGTCAGATATTTACATATTATCAATTCATGATCTCAGGATATTATGTCAAAATATATGGGTTACGGCATAATTTTAAGGCGTCTAAACTACAAAGCGAAATCTATCTTAAGCATATATATTAGTGGAAAAATACAGTTTCCAAATAAGAAAATTAAAATTTTAATTGTACAACAAAAACTTTGATTAAATTAGAAGAAGTGTACCAGAGAGTAGAGAGCATGTTCCAAACACAAGTTTTTGCACATACCAAGAGGTTCCAAGCCCGCTATTTATCGTCGACCCAAAGCCCAACGAACATCATTGCTCTCCGGTCCATGTTTAGAGCATTGTAAAATTTTCATAAATAGCTACCTTTTAGCTGTTTCTAACAAGCTATAACTATAAGTTCATTATTTACAATTCGTAGCTGTTTTTTCCTATATTTAGGTCCTGGACGCGTCGCATAAATATAGCCAAAATATAGACTAAATACACGGAACTGTTGAGCAAATAATGCCTCTATTTAAGGGGAAAAAATCTTTTTCAAACTAAACAGAAATCTGTTTTTAATGTTCCGTAAATCACGCAAATCTTATTCTCTTCCATATCTAATCACATATCTCATTCAACATCTAATCATTCACATAAAATTTGAATTCAAAAACTCTCTTCATATTTTTTCCCAAAATATAACTAAAAAAAATCTCTTTTTAATGTTCCATAAATCATGCAAAGCTTGATTTGTTCATCAACTGAATTACACGTTTCACCATGTAATTGCAACTTTTTTATTTTTTATATTTTTCTGAACTTTTTAGTTGTTTTTCATATATATTTTGGCTATATTTTTAATTGTATTTTGTTTATTATGTTCAATATTACTTATTCTGGTTTCTGTTGACTATATTTAAGATATATTTTTCATATATTTTGACTATATTTAGAAAAATTTCAGGAAAAAAAAAGTTGCAGTGAAAACGTTGCTACCTCAATTATGACTATATTTTGGCTATATTTTTTAATTATATTTTGATTAATATGTTCAATATTACTTATTCTGGTTTCTGTTGACTATATTTCAGATATATTTTTCATATATTTTGACTATATTTTTCAAAATTTTAGAAAAAAAAAAGTTGCAGTGAAAACGTTGTTACCTCAATTATGAACTCAACTTGAATTCGATATTTCAACAGATGAATTGAAATATATATATTCGTCGTTTAAAACGTAAAAATAACAGAGAATCTTACATATTTTAGGAAATAGAGTTGAATTTTGGGGGTAAAAGGTTGAAATTAATGAGCAGTTAATACAGAGTAAAAAAAGAAAGTGAAAGAAATCAGAAACTGATTTGAAAAGCACGAAATTAGGGGAGATGGGGAGTTAGAAACGTGTATTTTTAGGAAAAGGGGGGAGAGAGAAAGTGTGCAGCTAAAAAATCGGGGTGTGGGAGTGATAAGTTAATTGGTACAAAAGTAAGTAGCTATAAGTTGTAAAAATATAATATTATAGCTACTAAACTTAATTATTAAAAAGTATAGTTATGTTCCATAAATATGTAACATAGTAAGCTATGCCAAGTAAAAATTACTAAAATAATACTCAAAAGGGAGAAGAAGTTAGAATAAATATTCTATTAAAAGAAATTATTGCATCAAATAAATTAGATCTTGTTATGAAATATTAGAATAATATGGTGGATGTCCAACTCCTAAAGAATTAACTCTCACTACTCTTCTCCATGATGTATAATTATTCCTCCATTACTTCCTCACCATTATGTGGTTATTACTCCCACACCTCCATGATCTCCCCCATAACTATCACATGATATCAATTGGTTAATGTCATCTTTAAGACATCTTTTGTAACTCTACCTCTATGTAATATTATAAATAGAGGTATGTGATGTGATATGAAGACACACTTGAACAACACTTAAATATATTGGGATGAATAAGAAAGCTCTCATCTCTTGTCTCTTTTTATCTCTTTATTGTTCTTGCTTCATCTTTTGATATATTATACTAACTCTTTTAGAATGATTTTACAACACGTTATCAGCACGAGTTTCTAACCAACTGAGTTTGTACATATTTTTATCACTGTTCAAGTTTGGTTTTGACTCTCCAATTGTCCGGAAACCACGGTGAGACTTGACTAAGATCAAGTTCATGATAAAGGACTTGGATGCCAATGAACAGATACGTTTTCATCCTTTATTATTATTACTATTTATTTCACTATCTTTTGTTCTGTGAAGATTTACTCACATTTTGTGGACTTATGATAGTGTCTAGATAAGTGGGTCACATATTTTTCTCTTATGGAAAGGCTTGACCAGTTTGCATAACGTTTGGATTTTTCTAATTTCGTTTGAAGTTGATGGTGGTGGTGAGAAATTGGTTTTATCTTGCAAAGAAACGAAAAGGTTGGATGGCTATTTGGTCACCTCTACCCAAAATTAAATTCGTTTTGCGGAAAAGGTATGAATTTATAACTTTATTGTAACCAGCCATTTTCTTTAGATTGAAAGATTATTTTTCACCCTAATAATTTATCTTGATCTTCCATCTTAAAAAGATGGCAACTTTTATATGACTTAGAGCCCATTTGGATTGGCTTATAAGTTACTTATAAGCTGTTTTCAACTTTTTTGAGTGTTTGGCTGGCCAGCTTAAAGTCATTTTGTGCTTAAAATAAGCTCAAAAGAATAATTGAGTCCATTTGACTTAGCTTATCTAAAGCAGTTTATAAGCTGAAAACAGCTTATAAGCCAAAAAAAAAAAAGTTAGACTGCCCCAACTTATTTTTTTTAGCTTATAAGCTACAAACAGCTTATAGGCATAAGCCCATCCAAACAGGCTCTTATTTGCCAACTGTATGCACTTGATAGTTTGAAATATATATATATATATATATATATATATATATATATATATATATATTATTTACAATGGTACAATTTGGTGTCTCTGAAATCTTTAGCCAACGTAATACTCAATATTACTTAATGTTAGACAATTCCCTCGTGAGATTGCAGTTGGAAAATTAAAAGATGTCGCAAATTTTATACCTTGTAGTGATTCTAGATGTATGTTATTTGAGGATAATATGTATCACGTGTTAGTAAACGGTACATGCTTATTTCTCTCAAATTTCTAACCTCACAAAAAAAAAAAAAATCTGCGACATACGGTTTAGTAGTCAAATGATATTTGTACAAAATCCACCAAGACTCCAAGGTCTGTTTCTATTTTGGCTTTCGTTTATACTTGTTCTTTGTTACTAACGTGTTTGTACAGATCTGCTGGATTTCTAGTGGTAGAGATATTTCTACTTTGACAATTTATTTTATCACCACAACTATAGTGAAGGAATATTATAGCCGGAAAGTAAAAGTTGATATATTTACTTAAACTGTTGGGGTTACAATTTATATGTGGTGATTAAAGTGATATTGTGATTAAATTTATTTGTTTCTATAATTACGGAATTGTAAATTTTTAAAGGCTTGAGAATGATCCAATTGTACTTTGGCCCATTATGCCATTGGTTTTGGATAAGAAGGTGGATTTAAGTCTCATCACATCAAGAGGGTAAGACATCGGGTGAAAGTCCCGGTGCACCACAATAATATAAGATATTGGGTTCAAGTCACATCGATTTATGGCGTAACAAGCCTTTATATGGGTAACACGTTGGGTTTAAGTCCAAATGCACTATAATGATGATATAACGATGACCGACACAGAATAATATGATTTTGATGAAAAATTATGAAGCCTGCTCCACTGATGAATTTGCTCCATTCTCTTAAGTGAATGTGGAAGCAGTATATGATACGTCTGAAAGATGACAAAATAATTACAATGGTTATACGAATAAACGTGGGCATGTCAAGGGACAAAATAATAATAGTCATCATTGTGGTAATTATAAAAGGAAGAACACTATAGGTTCTCCAATAGTCCTTCGAAAGGTGAAGGTAATTTTTGTCATCAATATGGTGGTGAAGGTAATTTTTGTCATCAATATGTATGAAAGGTCATTGGGCATGCGGTTGTCGTGCGGCCTAAATTGATGAAATTTTATAAATCCTCCATCAAGGCAAAGGATACAATTTCAAAGTGATGTCGAGGTGGGTCTATGAATATGATAAAGACAATAGGCTTATAATGAAAATTTATGAAGCACGTATATATGACTATAGTCCATTCCTTGAACAGAATATTGTGACTTGTGATGAGCATCGTGAATGCTCGCCCATTTTGAAAGTGAATTGTGAATACATTATGGATAAGGACATGCTCATGTATAGATGGATAAAATACCACAACTCGCCTCTACAGGAGGTTTGAGAAAAAAAAAAAATTATATTGGCATAAACGATCAATGGTCACGTATTTTTGGTACGTCATAAATATTGTGGTATGCCCCATCTTGAATTGCCGAAGGGTAATAGCAAGAAATAAATCTTGCATATAAAGGTTTTGACCATGACCATAATGACAATTACTCCCTAAAAGGAGATGTTCACCATATGGATGGTATTATGAAATATGTGGTAGTACATAATTAATTGGGAGCTTTGGAAAAGCTAATTTGTTACTACCCGGAGGAATGAAATTATTCATAATATTGGTGTTGTAGTAAGTCTCAAAAGAAACTTTTTAAGCTTCAAAGACATTAGCAAAATATGAATTATATTGAGACTATAAATTATGTGAAGGTTTATCTTCATAATATTACAACTATAGCGGGTAAATAAAATGTATATGTAATGTTGTCCGGTTTTCCTCCGAATTTGTACTACATAAACACAAGCATGATGGAATCACATGCTACGGAAGTTGGCATGACCAGTTGGTCATCCGTTCGAATATAATGCGAAAATAATTGAGAATTCATGTGGTTATATAATGAAGAAATAAAATATTCTTCAAGAATTCTCTTGTGCTGCGTGTTCTCATGATAACAAATTGGTTAATTTACCAGCTAATGTTGGGATTGTATCCCATGATTTTGGAACGTATAAAAGGTGATATATGTATGGGCCCAGTCACCTGCCATATACACCGGTTTACTATTATATGGTGTTGTGGTCACCTGTGCATTTGGTATCAATTTGTGATTTGGTTATTGCAAGATTGTTTGCTCAAATTATTAAATTAAGAGCACAGTATCAAACTATGAAAATTATGTTGATATGTTGGTTTGTTTCCAAGTTGGTTTAGCAGAAATTGTATGTCTCCAATTATAGCTAAACAATTGGTTATGAGAACAAATCTCCCAAAAGAAAATTTGGTTTGAGATAGGTTATTTAATATGTAGTAGCACTTGTAAGCATCTAGCCAACAAGTTATAATAAGTTCCCCTATTATTGGTTCAGGGTCAGGAACCAAATAATTCTCATCTAAGAGTTTGAATGTGCGCAAATGTATGATTTAATTTCTCCACCACAACGCACAAAGATGGGTCCCCAAATAAGGTTGGAAGGTAAATGTTAGATTTCCTAACATTAGGGGGAGGGATGATAGGTGGCTGGAAATAATGTATATTTAATGAATTATCATAGTTATGATCCTCGTTGAAAAGATAATTCAAGTTAACTGCTAGACGCATTTGTTGACCAAAAGACAATATTATATTCCAGCTGCAAATGCTCCAATTAGAACTAAAGTCCTTGAAGGACAACGTCTATGACGATAGACCAATCGGTTCCACAGATAAAACTCCTTGAAGAAGGAGAGGAGCAAATGATAAAGATGGTCATAATAATGAGGTAGGTGCTTTAAAAGAGCACCATGACATAAATACTTTATAAAACCTTGGGAAAGGTTCAGGTACTTGAAATTGATGAAAAATGAAGAGATCTCGATAAATTATGTCACATTGGAACCGATATCAAATAACCGTCGACGGTATCTTTAAAATAATGTAGCGCTCAACATTATGATGGTGATGAAGATCTTGAATTCAAACCTGTCAAAGAATGTGGACATATATAATGATTGGCCAAATAAAATACGCAGTTCAAGTATATTTTGTTTCACTTGGAAAAGTGATGTTTTGGACCTATAGTCCAAGTACCTCAAGGTATAATGTCAGTGGGGTACAAATGGATTCTTCTGCGAAAAGTAAAATGAGAAATAAAAATCGTAAATATAAAGTACGGCTTGTGCCTTGTGGCATAAAGGTTTTTCGCAAAAGTCCTGACATTATTGTATGGAGATGTATATATTCTCCTGTGGTGGATGCAATAGGGTTACTTATCAATCTGGCAATACATGAAAATTTTGAATGTGTATAATTAATTGTTGTCAAACGAAAGAAAATCCGTAGGGATTTAAATTGTTCTGAAGCATAAAAGGTTTATGAAAATAAAGCTTCAGCAAATCTTTATATAGTGCAATTCCATTGAGTACCCCGATGGTTGTGATGTCGCTAGATATAATAAATATAATTTAGACCTCATGAAAGTGATGGGTATATTGGATCATGAACGATTATATAGATTATTGATATAGATTTGTTTATCCTAATAAATATTGTCAAGGTTTTGTTGGTTGTGTAAAATGCAGAGCATTATTTTTATTGATACATGAAGTTTGATCTCCAAGCAAGTTACCGATTTGCATGTGAGGAGGATACTATCACATTATGACGTTCTATATGACAATCAATTATTGATACTTATTCAAGTCCTGCCAAGGTGATAGCTACTTACAAAGCAAGTCAGGAATGCGTGACTGACTGAGATCAATAATTCGACATACGTTGCAATAGTATGATGTTTATTTGGAAATGAAGATTTCAACAATATTGTACGAAGCTTGCATAGCTCAATCGAAAGAAGGATATAACAAAAGGAAACAGAATACAACACATTTCGTCAATGTTCTTTTTCAGACATGATCTTCAACAGAAAGGTGAAATAGATGTTCAACAAATATGTTTGATTGATAATTTGATGGATGTGTTCATTAAAGCATTACCAACCTCCACAATTGAGAAGTCGGTATACAAGATTTGGATGTGTCGTCTCCAAGAATTAAGTGATATTTTAATCAGGGGGAGTATAATATGCGCTTTACTCTTTTTCCCTTAGCTGAGGTTTTGTCCCACTGGGTTTTCCTTGCAAGGTTTTTAATGAGGCAGCAAGCAATGCGTTTTACAAGATATGTGTACTCTTTTTCCTTCATTAGGATTTTTCCCACTGGGTTTTTCCTAGTAAGATTTTAACGAGACACATTATCTATATGGACATCCAAGGGGGAGTGTTATGAAATATTAGAATAATATGGTGGATGTCCAAATCTTAAAAAATTAACTCCCACTACTCTCCTCCATGATGTATAATTATTCCTCCATTACTTCCTCACCATTATGTGGTTATTACTCTCACACCTCAATGATCTCCCCCATAACTATTCCATGATATCAATTGGTTAATGTCATCTTTAAGACATCTTTTGTAACTCTACCTCTATGTAATATTATAAATAGAGGTATGTGATGTGATATGAAGACACACTTGAACAACACTTAAACATATTGGGATGAATAAGAAAGCTCTCATCTCTTGTCTCTCTTTATCTCTTTATTGTTCTTGCTTCATCTTTTGATATATTATACTAACTCTTTTAGAATGATTTTACAACAGATCTAACATCACGTTCTTTATCTTAATCTTTTTCCAAGAAGCCGCAACGGATATTTGGAAGGAACACAAACCGGGCGGAAAAAAACACCAAAAAACAATGCTGAGCACAAAGAATTAGCAGTCATTATCTTATTTAGGCACCAAAACCTAGAAGTAGTATTTAATTCGGGCTTTATTTCTATTATTCCCTCCTGATAAAAAAAAGAGTCCACTTAGTCCATTTTTCTTGAACAAAAAAAGAGTTCACTTAGAAAATTAAGAAAAAATTAATCTTATTTTTTCATATTTACCCTTATTAAGTGTTATATGATCAAATCCCAATGTCTATTTAATTAGGGGTAGTTTAGTCAAATTATCTATTTTTATTTAGGAGTTAGTATTTTCTTAAGAAGTGTGCAAATAGCTAAGTGGACTCTTTCTTGACCCGGGGGAGTATTACTTTTGGCAAGATAATCTACGTTGGACAGAAAATTAAGAAGAATGATCACTAAGGTTTTACATAAAAGTTATGACGTGGGGTTACATATTTAGTGTATTAGTTTTAGGATTCTAATATCCAAATTGTAGTAAATAACAAAATTTCCGTAGAATTCTATGTCGTAAGATACGTGGAAATTAAATTATAAAAGTCGATCAACGTTTAGAGGATATTTTCATCGTTCAACATTTAACGAAAACTATTCATGCTTTTAATATATGTAGATATGATGATAATAATCAAATAAAATTTAGATGTTAAATGCAGCTGTATAACAACCAATTGCTATAAATAAAAAGTTAAAATAATATCAAACAAGGCTATTATACAAGGTTTGACTGTATTTCGAAGGGCCGTTTGGTTATCGGGACGGGATAGATAAGGACATGCATGGGTTGGGATATGTTGAAATATCTGATGGAATTAGTTAATTCCACTCTATATGGGATAACTAATAAAAACATGAATAATTTTCGTTATAAACAACGGAAAAGGGTCATATCTGCCCCTGTACTCTCGTACATAAGTTATATTTGTCCTTCGTTATATTTTTTTGATATATTTGCCCTTGCCATCTAACTTTAGGATCATACTTGCCCCTATACTCCATTTTCGGGCCATATTTACCCTCTGTCCCTTGTCCCCACCTTTATTTTCCTACGTGAAGCCTACTTGGAATTTTCTTCTCCAAATTTAAATGGTCACAATTAAACCTGACCTATATAATAAACCCAACTAACAACTGACCCCCCCCCCCCCCACCCTCCCCGCCACCCCCGGTTTGTCTTCTCCACCACAGCACAATTTTATTTAGTGAATGGGTAATAAATAGGTGCATGCCAGCTATGTACTGAATCCAATTTCTTCAATTCCAACAAATATTTCCATTAAATGTCACGGTAACAGTGATAGGCAGAAGAAAGAAGCAACAAACTCTCAGAATTTTAATCACTAGTAAATTGGTCCGCGCTTCGCGCGGTTATAAAAGACTCGTACCTAAGTTATAGAATATTTTTTTTTCTTATTGAACATTTAAATAATCAAAATGTGAATCTTTGCAACAACTAAAGTATCTTAAAATTAACTTAAAACAAATAATTCAAAATTTCAAGTTTATAATTTCAAATCAGAAAAATTTCATAAAACTTATATTTGAAAAACGGAGCAAATCAAATCATAACATAATCTTATAAAAACACACTATTTTTTTTTCTTTTACATCATAAAACAAAAATCCTAAAAGAAAATTCAAAAATATTTTCCTCTAGTTTCATCATTCAAATATATTAAACTTCACGAAATATTTTATTTTAGGCTAAATTACTTCTTATATATATGTAGGAAATATATTGTGGTACATAATTTTATTGTTTAATACATATATATTCGATATATGCCGTAAATTAGAATATAATTATCTTCAAAAGATTTTCTTAATGTAAGAATAAAAGGGCAAAATAAAAAGCAACCAAATAAGGAAAGTAATATGGAGTAGTACTTGATAAATTCTCCAAATTGAGGGAATGCACAAAGGGCACAAGTTTTGTCTACAAATGGACGTGAATGATGCAAATTGATCCGTAAAATCCTCATTTTATTCCAAATTTTATGCAAAATCCCTACAATTCTTCCTCTTTTCTCTTGTATTTTTACCATCCCAATACTTCCATAATCATTTTATGAATTCATCAAGAGAGTAGTTAGTACAATGTAAAGGAGTCCAATAAAAAGAAGGACAATAGCACTACTTATTAGATCCTTCTTTAGCTTTATTGCACATTCTTTAGTACAAGAACATAAAATAAAAAAACGTCCATGAAATCTTACACACTCTCTTTCGCTGTCCTATCAAACTCATCACCAACTTTCTTTCTAAACCTTGAACAATTAATGTTGACGTAACGAAGATGGGCTTACGGGAAACAGCGGCGAATTCGTTGCATGAGATTCTTTTCTTTTCTTCTTGCTAATCCTTTGAAGGGAAGAGTGAAGACCACAAAAGAAAGAGGTGAGCCAAAAATCTTATATTTACAACAACAAAGCTGATTTTGAAATGGAAGAGGATGTGTGCTTGACCCAAATGCTACTGAAATAATATTTATAGGTCTAACGCTAGCTGTAATTATATTTACGTTATCAATGATCAATGTAATGGGACTTAATGAGTGTAGAGGAACATGGGCCTAAAAAGAAGAAGAAATAGATTCATCAAGAATGGAGGAAAGTTTTGATAAAGAAGGAACGTGGGTGTAAATGACTACATAGAACGTGGGTGTAAATTACCACATAAATGATAACATTAAGTAATGATGTTAAATAAGGTGTATTTGTTTATTTGCTTGCAGATCTTCTAAACCTTTAAATAAGGGGAAAAAATCAAACTGTAACAAAGGTTTGAAAAAAAAAAACTGAAGACAAAGAAGGCAAAAGGTTTCTTAAAAAATAAATAGAAGTAATAATGAAGAAAGAGAAAAATTAAGTGCTCCTAGTATTCTGAAGATTATTGTAACATAAAATAAGGAAATAATTCAAAAAATTGAGAAAATAGATAAATAGGAATGGAGGCCATAGAGAGGTGCCACATCACCTCATCTATGCCTAGCTTTATATTATATATAGATTTGCTTCAAACGAAGAAATAAATCATTTAAAGGTAAGATGCTGATGATACAAGAATGAAAATTACTCCCATTTTTCATTAAATAAAAATGGGGTGTGGTAGGGGCGGGGCGGGGCCCGGGGGTTAGTTGGGTTTATTATTATTATTATAGGGTCAGGTTTAATTGTGACTACTTAAATTGGGAGAAAAAAAATTTCAAAAATAAAGGTGGGAACAAGGGGATATAACGGACGGAGGGTAAATATGGCCCGTAAATAAAGTACAAAGATAAATATGATCCTAAAATTAGATAACAATAACAAATATATCAAAAAATATAACGGACTAAATATAACTTATTTACGAGATTAGAGGGCAAATGCCAACTGTCTCGTTGACTTTAAGTTGTACACGAAACGGAGGATTCGTATCACATAACTTAATTTTCAACTAGGCGAGGAGGTAGAGTAATGCAGGGGATACTATTTTTGGTCCTTCTTTTATCATACTTTATACATGCCATGTGCTTATTCACACAAAACGTGGATACTCCCTCGCTACAATATTTCTCTTATTCTTTGCCTTCTAAATTCATCATGAAAGTTTTTTTCTGTTTGCTTCTTTAAAGTTTGAACACCATCAATCAAATTCTTAGCTACGCCGCTAAAGTCAAGCTAGCTAGCACCATAGCTGCAACATTGACTTATCGCGGGGTCTGATTTTATGGCAATTACAACTGTTGCTGCAACTGTTACATCTTCTCGAATATTTGGTTGGGTTGGGACCAGTAGAACGCGGCAGCATCAAGCAGCACCCACTTTGTGAGTACATATACAAGAAAAAAACTTGCAACAATATAGAACAATCTGTCTACAGAATATTTCGGTAGAACTTAGTACTTTTGGCTTAAACTTTGTATTTTTGGTTAAAAAATTCACTCAGTATGTATAAAAAAATTATTAAGAATCAAGCAGAATCCATAAATTCAAAATTCTAGCTCAGTCTCTGGTGATCACTGATGTTCTTGAACAGAAATCAGTTCTTCCATTTCTCGAAAATATTCTAAAGTCTCCCACTTTGTCATTTGATTGCCTGTCCGTAAAGTATTTTATTTTTGAATTTTCTTTCAAGTGCTTGACTATAACTTAATTAGTAATTTTGTGGTATACAGAATATATTTGTGTACATATATTACTTTGTCTACATGTTTAAACTAATAGGCATACATGGGGTTAAGTGTTCATTAATTCTCTGCTGAACTATTAACAGGATAATGTGTTCCAGTACTGCTAAAGGTGCAGAGGAGATTTCAAGGTAATGTGTTAATTTTTGTTTGATCAACAGCCTATTTTGAATTTGGATCTTAATGTGGATATCTGATTTTGATGCTCCGTCGCACAAATTAAATAATTTAATGAAGTTAGTTTCTGTTATTAAGGATTAATTGTTACTGGAGATGTGTTTCAAGAAGGCCATCCCCTTTTCCACTGCTAGGTGAATGAAGTAGAATTTTGCGTATTATATCGTGGCTTAGTTTATCAAGAAACGCCTTAAAAGTAGGCATAAAAGGCAAGTTGTAATATAAAGCCAGAAAAATCATTACCACGTGAACTTGTGCTCTATCTTATTTAGCACATCACTTTTGTCTCCTTTTCCAATGTGTGATTTGCGTAAGGTATCATGTGCACCTTTCTTTGAAAACTTACTTGCCTAGAAGCGTGTCAGTCCTTCACATTGACCAACCCTCATCAGCTCGCCCTCCGTCAAGGGCGTCTCATGCACCCCCTCTTAGGGACTTAGAATGTTCAAAGGTTTCATTGTACTGCGAGATCCGACTCCGTTTTGGCCCAACAGACCTTACAGATTTGGTGCTTTGAACTACATCATTATTGAGCCCAAAAGCATGTACTATGTGAATTTGTGCTCTGTCTTGTATAGCGCTTTACTTTTCCATCCTTTTCTGATGTGGAATTTGCTTAATATGTAATATGCGCCCTTTAATTTCTTTGTAAGTTTTCCATGTTAGAAATTCTGCAAGTCTTTCATCTTGACCCGCCCTCTATCAAGGGCGTCACATTATCTTCTTGGGGGCCGAAGGAGCCTATAGAGGGAGTTAGGTAATTACGGTATTATCTTAGCTTCAGCTAGGTTCTTTTTTTTCCCCCTTTTTGTTAACTTCTGGCTATAGAATTTCCTTAGCATTTCTATTAATAAAATTCTGATTTTTAGATAGCATTCTCAAAGTTATACTCCCTCCGTTTCAATTTATATGAACTCATTCGACTGGGCACGACATTTAAGAAAGAGGGAAGACTTTTGAAACTTGTGGTTCAAAATAAGCCTTGAAAATTTATGTGGCTGTAAATCATTCATAAAGTGAATTTGTTTCCAAATTAGGAAAGAGATCATTCATTTTGGCACGGACTAAAAAGGAAATAGGTTCAAACAAATTGAAAGTATATGTTATATTGTTGTCACAAAACTTCTTACTTACGATTTGTCTTATGTACAGACTAGTTAACATGGGCTGCAAACTAGTAGGATGCGGCTCTGCAGTACCAAGTCTGAAAGTTTCCAATAATGATCTTGCAAAAATTGTTGATACTAGTGACGAATGGATATCCGTTCGGACAGGAATCCGTAACCGTAGAGTTCTTTCAGGTGAATCTTTCATTGATCTTTATACATAGTAACCTACTCCATCTTGTTGTGTTCTGTCAGCACATGTTGGTCAATCTCTTTGTAACTCGGATATGTATGGAAAATAATACAAAACATTTTCGCATGTAAATGCGATCTGGTATACATTTTACAGGAAAAGAGAATTTAACGGATTTGGCTGTAGAGGCTGCGCGGAAAGCTCTTGAGATGGCAGAGGTTAATCCTAAAGATGTTGACCTAATTTTGATGTGTTCTTCAACTGGAGATGACCTTTTTGGCAGTGCTCCGCTGGTACGGCTTTGTAGAGTAGTATCATTTCTCGTTTGTTGTTCATATGCACATATCTGAACCCGATGAAGAATAACCAGCAAACTTGTTAACATTCTACCAGATAGTTAAGAACACCTTTTCTTTTTTGTTTTGTTAATCCTGATATGAAAATTGAGCATCAAAATGTGTTCCCCTTAAAAGTGTTAAGCAACGGAGAGTTGTGAATTTTATAAAATGATGCTCTTCTTGGGACTGATTGAACTTTTTCTGACTATCATGTAATCACACTATCTGGAAATATTGATTCTCACATTATTGCAACTTCGAATTGAAATTCTTGGCTCATTTAATGGGTGAATGTCTCAATACTAGCTTGAAATGTTGTGGTACTCTGACTTGCTATGTTGCTCGGACTCTTCAAAGACGTCAACATGTGTATGTTGAATCCTCCAAAAGTAGTGCCATTTTGGAGGATCCGAAACCGTTGCAACAACATTTTTGCGAAGTCCGAGCAACATAGCTGACTGGTCTCTGGAAAAAGTGTTTTATTGATCTTTGAGTTATTATAGCTTCTCCATCCGACAAAGTTTACTGGGAATATATTTACCTACTCATGTTTTATTTCCTTTCTAGTATTTTCCGAGTTCTTGTTCTGTGATGGATTTTAGATAGCTAAATTTTAGTTCTATTTTCTCTTTTCCCAAGTTATCTGAATTTCTCATCTATCATATTATTATCTTTAATCATTCTTGCTTCACAATTTTATAAGGGAAACTTTTCTGTTCTTAGGTCCAAAAAGCACTGGGCTGCAATAGCAATCCATTGGCTTTTGATATTACGGCGGCTTGTAGCGGATTCTTGTTGGGTTTGTTTTCTGCTTCTTGCTACATCAAAGGTAGAATCTTCTAAACTTTGCCTTTAAAATGAGATTTTATGAACTGTATAATCATTCTTTACAGGATATACTATGCATTAATAGTTGAACACTGTAGCTAATGCTGCTTTATACAGTCAAACCTCTCTATAGTGCTGTCGTTTGTCAAACCTCTCTATACTGGTGTCGTTTGTCAGGATATTTTTTGGGATATGTACACTGTATAACCGTCCACCAAAATAAGAGCCGGCAAATGTGTAATTTTTGTATATTAATGATAATATACATATAATATACATAACTAGTGTATATCTTTGGGATTCTTAAGTTTATATCCCTTCGGCCAAACTTAATTACCGGCAGTAGCCGAAATATACAAAACCTGATACACTTATATGTATATTAGATGTATAATATATGTATATTACATGTATATTATGTGTATATTTAAGTATAAATATACAAAACTTATAAATTTGCTGGCTATTGGCTAGAGGATGTAATTATTTTTTACCAAGTGGCCAAATATGTTATAAGCCCTTATTTGTTGGCTACTCTAGTGAAATGTTGTTATAGAGAAATATAATATAACATAATATGAAAAATTGGTTTCAAAGAAAACTTGGTTGTTATAGTGAAATGTGGTTATGGTCTATTTGTATTTTGTTCCTGGATATGCTGCTAATATGACGTTTCTGTTCCTATTGCAGCTGCTGGTTTTAAGAATGTACTTGTAATTGGGGCTGATGCTGTTTCTCGTTTCGTTGATTGGACTGATAGAGGCTCCTGTATTCTCTTTGGTGATGCTGCTGGTGCTGTACTTGTGCAGGTATCGATAACGGAGAGTTTCTGAACCAATTATTGAATAGAATTCAGGTCTTTTTCTAGGTTTGCTTTTAGCACTATCTGGAAAGTAAAAAAAAAAAAAAAAAAACAAGTTCAAGTTCCATAAGATGAATGCTTTTATATTCTTCCTCACATTAACACTTTTTTCACTAGCACATACTATAGCAGAGTAGACTGATCGAACGACATGCGCATCAGAGAAATAGAATTTGATTTCACATCGATAGAAACTGTATTAATATGAAGTCCATGCTTATTCTTCTTTTTCGGGATTGGGAGGAGTTAGTCAGCGGACATGTTTTAAAGTGTGCTAAGTCCCTCTTCCTTCGGAACAGGTTGTTTGCTGTTTGAATGAGACTTGACAGAGAACATGTGTGAAGAATTTTGTTCTTTTATAGGTAGTTTTCTTACTTTAGCTTTTGGATTTGTCTGAGCAAGCAGTTGAAATAGGTAGTCCTCATACACTTCTAGGAATTCTATTCTGTTTGTTTCTTATTTCGTTTATTGTGTGGTACTATACTACTATTTATGGACTATCCTCGTGGGATACCATTTAGAGTTCAAGCAGAAAATCTTTTGCCTTTAATTTGTTCATTCTGAATTTCACTTAAGTTCTTGCTCTGAAAAAATCACGTAGTAGTTTCCACGGACATAGTCCTTTCAGGCAGTGGCCATTTAGTCCCTGGTCCATTGGATGGTCAGTGCAAGGCCAGAAATTGGAACACGTTGATTCCCTTACTTCGCCATTCTTTCCAGAATAAGATTTTGCTCAATATCATTTGGATGGACTCAGATCCTTTCATGTAGGAGAGTCTGAAGTTAGAAATGATTAACTTACAACCAATTTTACCGACATAAAGGCCATAAAGAATGATTGATCATATAAATGGATATTTTGGTGTCATTACGGTCAGCAGGTAGTCATCCTGTGAACTAAAAAGATTGCTACCCCGGGGGGTCGGTGTAGCTGTAGTCTCAACATTGTTCCACTTGTTTGCCTAAATCTTTTCACCCAGAGATGATTGTGAAAGATGGATTAGTAGAAATCTTTTCACCCAGAGATGATTGTGAAAGATGGATTAGTAGAAATTCAAACTGCAAAAGAACCAACTCCTCTTCTTGGAAGACAGTATTTTACATTGTAAAAGCTGGTCTGCAATCAATATAAGCTTCTTGACTATAGACAGCTATGTTGTTCGGACTCAAATTCCTCTTCATTCTGTTGTGCTCAGTGAAAGAACTGCCTAAGCATACTTTTCCGGATCCAAACTTCTTTTTTTCTTTCCAAGTCTTCTTCTTGTCTAGAAGAACGCATTGCAAAAACCGGAATTTTAGCAGTAGGCATCATCCCCTCAGAGTTTTCTGTAGGCGGAACCATTCTGTTCTGGTTCTTCTCATGTTGGATCCTCCAAAAGTAGTGCATTTTTGGAGGATCCAACACGGGTGTGGCAACACTTTGGAGAGTCCGAGCAACATAGATAGGCAGTGTCGACATACCTCATAGACTTTGAAGGCTAAGTTGATGCCCTTTAGACTCCATAGTGAGTTTGTTTCTTCTGTGACTCTGGTTCTCCAATATCTATTTCTCAAAATTCACATAAACATGTTTCTTTTTAGGCATGTGATATCGGAGAAGATGGTTTGTTTGGCTTCGACTTGCATAGTGACGGTGATGGTAAAAGGTACGTTACCTCTATTCATCATAGGACAAAATTACCGTGCCTTCCATCTTCGGATTGGCACTAACTAGTTGATTTCCATTGTCTAGGCACTTGATATCCACTTTCAAAGAGAATGAAACAGATCATGTATCAAGTAAAAATCATTCTGTGAGTAATCTTCCACCCAAGGGCTCGTCTTATTCGTGCCTCCAGATGAACGGCAGAGAGATTTTCAAGTTTGCTGTTCGCATGGTGCCACAATCAATCGAAGCAGCTTTAGAGAAAGCTGGTTTATCTGGCTCTGATTTCGATTGGTTGCTCCTCCATCAGGTATGATTTTCTGATATACAAAATTATGTCGATCATGCAAAATCATAAATATGTGTCCTTTCTTTTGTTGTTATATATGGAAGAAATGAACCAACGAACTACATATATAGCTATGTCGGATCTGTCCTGAAACAAAATTTAATATCAGATCTAAACGAACTCGAAACAGACAGTTGGGAAGCGATTCAGTAATTAAAGCTTTATAACTCCATTTTGGTTCTTAAAGTCCCCTTCATGTATCAACTAATGAGAAAGATATTTCTGTCCATAATTTGCGGTAATTAAGTCAATCATGCCAAAACATGGATCCTGTTTTTCCTAGAAATGTCAAATGTTGAGTTTTTGCAACAAGTAACATGTCCCATTTTTCAAATTGCTTTGTCAATCATTACTAGAGTGCACTTTGCCCCTTCATATTTATCATTTGAGGCACACAAGTTAAATTTCCTCATAATAACTGATAATTCATTGATGAAAGGGGCCGGCCTTTTTTGGACATAATAATATGATATTTAAAAAAGTAATATTTAAAGTCAAGTTGAAAAAGTGTATTTGAAAATTAAAGTTGTGTTTGGACATGTATTTAACTAGAAAAAAAAAAGTTGAAATTTGTAAGTGGAGAAGATTTTTCACTTGAAAAGTTTATCAAAACCACTTTTTTAAACTTGAAACTTGTCTTCAAAAAAATTCCAAACAATCAGTCCAATGTATAACCAAACGCTATAGGAAGAAAAGGAAAAAAAAAAATCCACGGACAAACGGCTCCATAGAAAATGCAAGAAAAACTATGTTGTTTTATTATTGGTCCAATTATTTTCCTTTCATACTAAGTCCTTTTTTTAGCTCTTCATCATGCTATTGTTTTGAATCTGCTTAAAATTCTGATAGGTTTTTGACTGTTATAGAAAAGAAAAAAAGAATCATAGCAGAATAGTCGCTGGAATTTGCCGTGATTACTATCAAAGTAGAGGAGAGGAATTTAGGAAATACACAGAAATAAGGAGATAATATTTAAAAAGGGGAAAAAGATGAAGCTGGAGGGTTTATTAAATTATTTTCTGAATCAAACATCTTTTAATTATTATTTGTTTTTAAGCCAAATAAATATAAATTGACAAATATCTCGGTTTGCCTTTTATCTTTAATTTTTCGTTGAGGAAACTATTTGGCACACATGGTATTAAGCCATCAGCATATTACTCATAATCCCACATCGAGTTAGGACAAAATTAGTTTAGGCTTTAATCATAATTAGTTAGCACGATTAAACGCCGGGTGGGCATGTGACCAAGTGGGGGCATTAAAGTGGTTTGGATGGATGTTACACTTTGGGCCTAATAAAGTGGAGTCCATTGGGCCTTTCTACTCTGGGTAGAGGCAGAACCATGCACGCCATAGCTCTACAGCCTAATGTATATATATATTTTATTTTATTTGTGTTTGCTGCGTATTAATACTTTTTTTAAAAGAAAATTATTTTCCTCTCTTTGACATGAAATAATAGCAATATTTAAGCATCAGTTGATACTTTCAATTTTAATTCGATTAATTTAAAAGTGTAAAATACTTATTATTTTTTATTAAATTTTGATTTGGATAATTTTAATTCAAATTATTAAATTAATTTTACATGTTTAAAACGAAACAAAGTAGAAATTAATTTTCTATTTAAACGAAGAAATGCTATTTTTTAATTTTTGGTAAATATTCTCGGTTTAACTCATTTTACTTGTCATGTTGTCTTTTGCATGGTTTTTTAAGGAAACGTGAATTAGAATTATAATTTGACTAATTTACCTTATTCATTATTTGATCTTCATTTGATATTAATCTCTTTTCACATTTATTAGAGTAAGAATAAAAATAAAAAAGTAATTAAATTGTATCTTATTTTTTAAATATATATATATATGGCGGAATAGCAAATACAATAATTAAATATTTTGAAGAAAAGTAATAATATGGGGTTCATGTTTTTTGCTGTGCAATAATTTCATTTGCTCTCACTAATGGGTTAATATGTATGTGGCAATGAATCCACTATTATTGACTTGAGGGAGATACTTTGGGAATTACATGAATATTGTTTGATTTTTTAATATATGGGGTGCACGTTTTTTTTTTTTTTTTTTGACGTTGCCTTTTTTTTTTTTTAATATGGGGTCCACTTTTTTTTTCATGAGTTTGGAGAGGGTGGGGTTGGCCCTTTTTTTTTTTTTTTTTAAGAGTGACTGTCGACAAAGCACGGGTAAACCGATGCTTCTATATAGTAGAAAAATAGAAATATAATAAAGTATTTCTATCTATTTTATAGAAGAGTTGGTAATATAAAGTATAAAACGTCATTTTTTTGCCCTTAAATAAAAAAGTGGGTGGGACCACAAAAGATTTTTTTACCCTTAAATAAAAAAGTAGGACCGAACACGGACGACGATCTTGCCGCTATAAACCGACTCTTCTATATAGTAGTAATAGTAAAGTAATACATATAATGTTTTAATCAAATTTTGATTTGGATAATTCTAATTCAAATTATTATATTAATTTTACATGTTTAAAATGAAACAAAGTAGAAATTTGATTTTCAATTTAAATGAAGAACTTCTATTTTTTAATTTTTAGTAAATATTTTTTGTTTAACTCATTTTATTTGTCATGTTGTTTTTTACACGGTTTTTTAAGGAAACGTCAATTAGAATTATAATTGTTTTATCTCCATTTAATATTATTTTTTCTTTTATGACATTAATCTCTTTTCACATTTATTAGAGTAAGGAAAAAATGAAAAAGTAATTAAATTTTATCTTATTTTAATATATAAGTATTTTAAGTATGTTGTTGTACAATAATTTCATTTG
This sequence comes from Lycium barbarum, assembly GCF_019175385.1. NCBI lineage: Eukaryota > Viridiplantae > Streptophyta > Magnoliopsida > Solanales > Solanaceae > Lycium > Lycium barbarum. The sequence continues at coordinate 112,984,575 of NC_083345.1, read as the reverse complement.
CTCCCACTAATGGGTTGATATGCATGTGGCAATGAGTCCATCATTATTGATTTAATTGTTTGATTTTCTAAGCATTTTTTTTTAACATTGTTTGTTTTTTTAATATGGGATTCACTTTTTTTTTTAATATTGCTTGATTTTGTTAATATGGGATCCACTTTTTTTTTTCCCGTGAGTTTGGATATGGTGGGTTCCACTTTTTTTTTTTTTTTTTTTAATACTGGTTGGTGTTTAATATGGGGCCCCCCATTTTTTTTTTTTAGAAATTTGATTTTCTAAATTTTAGTAAATATTTTTTGTTTAACTCATTTTACTTGTCATGTTGTTTTTTACACGTTTTTTTTTTAAGGAAACGTCAATTAGAATTATAATTTTTGATCTCCATTTAATATTATTTTTTCTTTTATGACATTAATCTCTTTTCACGTTTATTAGAGTAAGGAAAAAATGAAAAAGTTATTAAATTCTATCTTATTTTAATATATAAGTATTTTAAGTATGTTGATGTACAATAATTTCATTTGCTCCCACTAATGGGTTGATACGCATGTGGCAATGAGTCCATCATTATTGATTTAATTGTTTGATTTTCTAAGCATTTTTTTTAACATTGTTTGTTTTTTTAATATGGGATTCACCTTTTTTTTAATATTGCTTGATTTTGTTAATATGGGGTCCACTTTTTTTTCCCGTGAGTTTGAATGTGGTGGGTTTCACTTTTTTTTCTTTAATACTGGTTGGTGTTTAATATGGGGCCCACAATTTGTTTTTAATATTAGTTGTTGTTTAATATATATGGGGCCCACAATTTTTTTATTTTTATTTTAGTTGTTGTTTAATATATATATGGGGCCCACAATTTTTTAATGGGGCCCACAACAGACGAAATAGTAATAAAATATTGATTTAATTGTTTGATTTTCTAAGCACTTTTGTATTTTAAGTATGTTACTGTACAATAATTCTATTTGCTCCCCTTAATGGGTTGATACACATGTGGCAATGAATCCATTAGGCTATATGGGCCCACAATTTTTTTTTTCAAAAATTGGAAAACGAATTTAATATATAAGTATTTTAAGTATGTTACTGTACAATAATTTCATTTGCTCCCACTAATGGGTTGATACGCATGTGGCAATAAATTCATCATTATTGATTTAATTGTTTGATTTTCTAAGCACTTTTGTATTTTAAGTATGTTGCTGTACAATAATTTCATTTGCTCCCTCTAATGGGTTGATACGCATGTGACAATGAATCCATCATTATTCATTTAATTGTGTGATTTTCTAAGCACTTTTTTTTTAACATTGTTTTTTTTTTTTTTTAATATGGGATTCACTTTTTTTTTTTTTAATATTGCTTGATTTTGTTAATATAGGATCCACTTTTTTTTTTCCCGTGAGTTTGGATGTGGTGGGTTCCACTTTTTATTTTATTTTTTATTTTTTTATTATGGTGTTTAATATGGGGCATGATGTTTAATATGGGGCCCATAATTTTTTTTCTAAAATATTAGTAGTTGTTTAAAATACATGGGCCCACAATTGTTTTTGGGCCCACACACGGACGACGAAAAAGTGCCCAACCCACCTTTTTTAAATATTAGTAGTTGTTTAAAATATGTGGGCCCACAATTGTTTTTGGGCCCACAAACGGACGACGAAAAAGTGCCCAACCCACCTTTCTATATAGTAGTAACTTTTTGGAACTTTCAAATCATTACCACTTTTTGTAACTTTCAAATCTTCATTTTAGAGTTACGGTGCGGAGTGTTGGCCGGCCACTTACCGTAGCTTCACACCTATAGATCGTTGCATCTGTAGATCGACGTATGACCAAAGCAACTCAAGCGACCTCTCTCACTTTGTCCTCAATAAGTATTGCTTGCAACTTCTTGCGAATGTGGTCATTTCTAATCTTAGTTGTTCTTATATGACCACACATTCATCTTAGCACCTGCATCTAGGCGGTATATTGGATTAGCGGCCCGACATTCTCTATCATATAATTCTACCAGTCGTATAACTGTTCTGTAAAACTTATATTTCACTTTAGTAGGCATCCTTCAATCAACATAACCCTTCAGTAGCACTTCTTCACATCAACCATCTAGTTTTAATTTCTATGAGTAACATCTTAATCTATCAATTTATTCTCTTGAAACAATGAGCCTAGATGTCTAAACGGTTTGCATTTTGGACTTAAACGTCAATCTTTGTATGATGAGTAAACCTGCAATACATGTATTCAGTTTTACTTCTACTCTATAAATGTATTCAGTCTTACTTCTACTCTATATATGTACAGGCAAACCAAAGGATTATAGATGGTGTAGCAACACGATTAGAGGTGCCATCAGAGAGGGTGATAACAAATGTGGCAAATTATGGGAATACAAGTGCTGCATCCATTCCCTTAGCATTGGATGAAGCTGTTCGGAGTGGAAAAGTGCAGCCAGGCCATGTCATTGCTGCTGCTGGATTTGGAGCTGGCCTTACATGGGCTTCTGCAATATTCAGATGGGGATGAATGTTTTGGCTCAGTAAAAGTTTACTCGCACTGAATGTTTACACTGAATTAATGAATGTAAAATATGTATCTTTTATATACACCTTGAAAATTTAACGGTGATTATGCAGTTTTCAAATTGGGACACAAATGGTAGTGAACCGGTTTGAATGAACTCGTTTAATTACACATGTAAATTTTGAAAATTCAAAAAATATATATTTTGAAGAGCATCTGAATAATGATGAATGTTGATATCACATTAAGGTATAGCTCAATAAAGGAAGAAATCATGTCCCACAAAGTCCTCACATGTTTTTTATTGTAATTTTAAGGACTTATGTGGAAATTATTGTTATTTCTCAATTCTAGAGGAAATAATTTATATTCTTTGTTATTCAAATTTTTAATATTAGCTTAATTCAACTTTTAAAAATTTATCTTTAACTATACTTTTATCCACTAAAAAATATATTTTCAAAGGGTAAAAAAGATTGGTACAATAATATCACTTTTGGATGTTTGTGTTTGTAGAATCGTTACTGTTATTGTCTCTTGCAGCCCACCCCCCACCCCCACCTTCATCTGTCTCTCACTATTATTAAGTGTAAATTTTAATATTATGCAAAAAATATTATTCATTAAATTAATCAATATAATATGAAAATCTATTAAAAGTCATATAGATAGTTCAAATGTTACGTATAAGGAATTACAATTATGTAACATTGTTCAAATAAAGAAATAATTTATGCTAGGTAATTAAAATCTTAATTTTTAAAGTCCTAAATATGAAAAAAAAAATTATCTAGTTATAATAAGAAAGGATTTAATAAGTAAAATTGAAGTTGATTCCAAAATCCTAGATATTAGGAAATTAAGTTACAATTTATTCAATATAAAATTTATTCTTACAAGTAAAAAAGTATATTAACATTTCACGTTGGAACTTCGAACTTTTATAATTGTATTTGTATATATAGATAGACAGATTAACGGAGATGGTATTTAATCATTACATAATTTATCATTTGAGGCATGTTGAGATATAAATTTATAGTTAAATATTGAAATTGTCCTTTCACTAATAGCTCTAAGCTGTTAGATGAACTAGTCACACATTTCAACATCATATCAGAGCAGACAGAGATTCTGTTTTCGAGACTCACCACCGCCCATTATTGGGAAGAAAAAAAAAAGAATGCCCATGGTTTGCCCATAATAAAGAATCAGGCCCGCACATGAATCTCTACTTTTTCATGAAATGGTCACACATTTCAATACTAGTTAAATATACTCATAATCAGAGACGAATTTAGGATTTCTGGAGTATGGGTTCACCACTAAAAAAAAAAAAAAAAGGAAAACATTTATTAAGAAAGGCTTGATCCCGAGACCTCTAGATAAATAACTCAACCTTCAACCAAGTGCACCATTTACTTTTTTTGTAGCATGTGTTCCAGTAAATAGTATTATACTAATTTTAGGAAATATATACATAAAATACCTAGTTTTACGGAGAGACCGTGTATTCAGATGCTCCATTTTTTACACCTAAAATCGACCCAGCTCGTAATGCCTGATATTCATGAACGAAAGGGACCAACTGTTTTGCTCATGCATTGCCATAGAAAATGCAAGAAAAACTATGTTGTTCTACTATTTGGTCCAATTTTTTTTTTCCATTCATTTTAAAGTCCTTTTCAGCTCTTCATCATATTATTTCCTTCAATCAGCAAAAAATAGTTATCTAATAGAAGAAAAAAGAATTATAGCAGAATAGTCACTTTATTAAGCCATCAGCATATTTCTCTTAATCCCACATCGAGTTAGGACAAAATTAGTTTAGGCTTTAATTAAAATTAGTTAGGCATTACTACACGCTGAGCCTAGTAACGTGGGCTTGCGACCAAGTGGGGCATTAAAGTGGTTTGGATGCTAAATAAATGGGCTCAGTAATGCGGAGCCTGTTAGGCCTCTCTACTGTGCACGCCACAGCTCTAGATGAGCAGCTCTAGATGAGCTGGTAGCATTAAAAAATTAATTGAGAGTGGCGCCGCTAGCCCGCATCTTCCTAGAGAGGATCCTTCGGTTCTGATTAAGAGCGCCTATTCGGTCCTAATCTCTAACACACTATAACTTTTTGAAAATTTTCAATTTTTATCTAAACTCTAAATAAATTATTTTAAGATAAAACCAAATAATTACTACCACTTTTTGAAAATTTTCAATTTTTATCTAAACTCTGAATAAATTATTTTAAGATAAAACCAAATAAATGAACAAAATGTCAAGAATAAAAATATAACGATCGATCTTTTTAAGTGTTTGGCGTATTTATTGCACAACCTAATTGTGAGCTGGTAGCATTAAAAAATCAATTGAGAGTGGCGCCGCTAGCCCGCATCTTCCTAGAGAGGATCCTTCAGTTCTGATTAAGAGCGCCTATTCGGTCCTAATCTAACACACTATAACTTTTTGAAAATTTTCAATTTTTATCTAAACTCTAAATAAATTATTTTAAGATAAAACCAAATAATTACTACCACTTTTTGAAAATTTTCAATTTTTATCTAAACTCTGAATAAATTATTTTAAGATAAAACCAAATAAATGAACAAAATGTCAAGAATAAAAATATAACGATCGATCTTTTTAAGTGTTTGGCGTATTTATTGCACAACCTAATTGTGATCTAACATATACCACTTTTTGAAAAAAATCAATTTTTATCTAAACTCTAAATAAATTATTTTAAGATAAACCAAATAAATGAACAAAATGTTAAGAATAAAAATATAACAATCGATCTTTTTAAGTGTTTGGCGTATTTATTGCACAACCAAATTGTGAGGTATGGTGTGCTTAATTTGTCCTAAAAATGAACCTCACGAGAAGAAAGGGCAGGTAGCTTATTATAGGGTGTGCAAGGCCATCGTTTTCTTGTGATGTGGGACATGGAACGACGTACATTGCACATTCAAAAATCTCTAATTTTATGTTGTTTATCCATTTTTTCCCTTCAAGTTATAGAGATTGACTAGTATATCTATAACAACATTTGACGATCGTATCAGTTAAGTATTTTGATTTGAGAAGAAGAACAAAATAATTATGTCTCAGTCTCAAACAAGTTAAAATGGGTTATATGAATTCTAACTTTTTCATTTAAGCTAAATTCGTGCCATCGAACATTATAGCAAATAAAAGTAAAACATAAGTTAAATATAAATAAATAATAGTAATAATAATATTAGAAGTTCTATGACAAGATTAAATCCTATTCTGCCCTAGTACATATTACCTATATGGATTTTTCCCTTCAATTATCTCCTTTTTTAGCTAAATCTTCTTTGATCCCAAGAAAATTGTAGATCTTTCGAGACAACTTCCTTCCACATGATTTTAGGTCTACCTCATCTTTTTTTAAAACCTTCACTTATCATAGTTTCACACCTATAGACCGATGCATCTGTAGATCGACGTATGACCAAACCAACTCAAGCCACCTTCTCTCACTCTATCCTCAATAAGTATTATTTGCACCTTCTAGCGAATATGGTCATTTTTAATCTTATAGTACGTTGTTGTATGACCACATATCCATCTTGCTTCTACATTTTGGGGACATGTTAGACTTTAGCTTACCAACATTACCGGTCATATAACTGTTCCGTAAAACTTACCTTTCACTTATGTAGGCATTCTTCTATCAACATGCACTTCTTCACGTCAGCCACCTGGTTTTAATTCAATGTGTAACATCTTGATCAATCTTCTATTCTCTTGAAACAAGAGTTAATTCCTCAAATGGTCATTGAACTTATAGAAAAGTTCTACTAAAGTAATTTTTGAATTTTTTTGGACAATAAGGTTATCAAAGTATGTCCTTGTTTCCAACAAAATAAATTAACCTATTTTTAGACATAAATCCCCTTAACCCATATATAAATTACAAAACACACAGTTTTTAGATACTTCACAATTCTTGTCCAAATTTTAATAATAAAATAAAAATATTCAAATAATATTTCAACCTATAAGAATAAAACACTATAATCGTTCAAACTTTAAGTATGCTATAAGCTGATTTTCTTTATTATATCAACATCTTTTGAACTATTTTGATATTTTTCTATTGTTCAAAGTCGGAAGTTAAATATTTTACTGAATAGAAGTGCTTGGACATAATTGAAACACTGAGACGCTATATAAATCCATGATGCATGTACTTATTATTTTTGGTTTATATATATATATAATAGAACGAGATTGGTTTATTGGTAGAATATTTGGACAAATTTTCTCAAGAAAAAATAGTGTTGGATAACGACGTCGCAAAAATGAAAACACTTTTACAATTAGTTGTATATATGCTTTCTAAAAATATAAAATGTTTACATTAATTGTAATCCACTTATTTATAAAACTTAAATAAAATCAAACTATTACAAGTTCGCCTCCAAGAAAATAAAAATACAAAATATTTTCTTTTATTATTGAAAATTTTATATATCAGGAAGAATAATTTACAATCAATTAAAAAGCCTACAGTTAAGCTTTGTGCTCAGTTCTATCACCATTCAACTGTATCCTCTTATTGTCCACTGAGATATAATTTTGCAATATTCTAAAAATTTTAATCGAATTAATATTTCACATTTTGAAAGTAAAATAGAAATATTCAAATGGGTTTTATAATTTAAAAATGAGTTAAGGGCTTTTTATGTCAAAAAATGGATGGTTTTACTATTTTGGAAACATGAACATAGTTTGATGACCTTATTGTCCAAAAAAATTCAAAAGTTACTTTAGGGGGACTTTCCTACAAGTTCAATGACCATTTGGAATTGACTCCTTGAAACAACAACCTAGACATCTATGTTATTTGCGTTTTGAACTTCAACATTCGTTCTTTGCATGCTGAGTACGTAAACTTGCAATGCATGTATGCATTCTTACTTCTGCTCAATATGCAGGCAAATCAAAAGGATTATAGACAGGGGCGGAGCTACAGTGCAACAGGGGGGTTCGGACGAACCCCACGTAGAGCTTGTATTACTACTAGAAAATCTAGTTAACATATATCAATATATTACGTGCAGACTCTCTAACATGATACAGTGACGCGGGTTAGGCTAGCAAAAGCCCTCTCTTCCCTGTGATGTGTGGGTTGGAAACCCAGCTCCTCGTTATCTTTTTTCTTTTCTGCTATTCTTTTTTGAAAAAATAATGAAATATACTCTGCTCACTCGGTCACTACTCACTCCTTCCAGCATGTTATTTCCTTTTTGCCTATAATAATGTAGACTTTTTTTTTGTTTATTTTTTTTAGTTTAATAAACAAAATGTAAAATTGTTAAGTTAAAAAAACAAAAAGAGCACGTTCCACGAAAATATTGACATGGAGAACGCAGATGCCAACAAAAGTTTTGCCTCAGTTAAAATTGTCTAGTTCTTTGGTTATACATAATCAGTTCATTTTTAATTTAACAAGCAGTTCATTTTACGAGTAGGAAAATAGCTCATTAATCAGGCTCATATTAAAAAATCCGAATTAGAAAAACTGAATCGAACTTGAAAAAAGTCGAACTGAACCGGTATACACTATCGAATAACCGAAAACTGAAGAACTGAACCGAAGTTTGAACAAACCGAACCACAGAAATAGATGTCGTTAATTTGGTGGTTTTTTTACATCTCCTTGAGGTTGTTGTCCTATCTTAAAATTCCGAACCCACAAACTTCAAATCCTGGCTCCGCCTCTGATTATAGATGGTGTAGCAACACGGTTAGAGGTGTCATCGGAGTGGCGTACGCAGGATTTTTTGTAAACGGTGTCACATTTTAAGATGGAAGTAAATAAATAAAGCATGGAGACATCATATTAAAAACGAAAAAGGCTCAAATATGCCATCGAACTATCGAAAATGGCTCATTTATGCTACTCGTCAATAGTTTGGCTCATTATGCCATTGCCGTTACCCTCATTCATGCCATTTTTCATTAATTTGGGTCGGGTTTTTTTTTTATTGATTTGGATTTAAAATTGGGCTGGTTTAATTAAACAACGCGCACCTCTGATTGGATGACATAATATATATAAAACACACACACGCACACGCACACGCACACGCACAACTCGTGTATATTACTACAACTCTTCTCAATGAGTTTTTTATTTTTTAAAAAATATATTCAAAATAACTTTACTAGAAATCATACTAAGCGTTTTTTTCATAGGCACCAAACCAAAAAACTCATTATTTATTTGTTTCTGCATATCGTTCTAAATCAATTTCATTGGTGCCAAAAAGAAAATGAGAGGAAAAGAAAAAAGAATAGTAGCACAACTAGAAAACAGTTAAACGAAAAAAAATGATCCTAGACTTAATTGGCTAAATATGTTATTTGCTTCAAAGACGTTACATATGATTTTTATATCAAAGAAGTCTTGGTTAAATATGTTATTTACTTCAAAGAAGTTACATATAATTTTTATATCAAAGAAGTCAAATTTGGACATTACTAAAGTATTTCTTTCTTCGAAGAGATCTAAACCTGGACATGTATGTTAAAAAACTTTAAAAAAGCCAGAATGTATGATTTTTATATCAAAGAAGTCTTAATTGGTTAAATATGTTATTTACTTCAAAGAAGTTACATATAATTTTTATATCAAAGAAGTCAAATTTGAACATTACTAAAGTATTTCTTTCTTCGAAGAGATCTAAACCTGGACATGTATGTTAAAAAACTTAAAAAAAGCCAGAATGTATATGTTGAGGTTCGACCTCAGGACCTACAGTTGAAAACAGAGGTGCTTGACCAACTGAGCTGCGCAAGCGTTTGTGTTGAGGAGTGTCATTTTATTATATTTATTCTTGATTTGTTTCTGTCAGTTAATTATATTAGCATACTTAGTAAAATTTTTCGACGAAGCCGTGTCACGTGACACCCCTGAGCCTAAGGTAAATCCACCCCCGCAGGTGATATGAAATGTGGAAAATTATGGGAATACAAGTGCTGCATCCATTCCCTTGGCATTGGATGAAGCCGTTCGGAGTGGAAAAGAAGCAGCCAGGCCATGTCATTGCTGCTGCTAGATTTGGAGCTGACCTTACATGGGCTTCTGCAATATTCAGATGGGGATTAATGCTTTGGCTCAATAAAAACTTACTCGCACCGAATGTTTACACTAAATTAATGAATGTAAAATATGTATCTTCTATATACACCTTGAAAATTTGATGGTGGTTATGCAGTATTCAGATTGGGACACAAATTATAGTGAACCGGTTTGAATGAACTCGTTTAAACACAAATGTAAATTTTGAAAATTCAAAAATATAAATTTTGAAAATTCAAAAATATATATTTTGAAGAGCATCTGAATAATGATGAATGTTGATATCACATTAAGGTATAGCTCAATAAAGGAAGAAATCATGTCCCACAAAGTCCTCACATGTTTTTTTGTTGTAATTTTAAGGACTTATGTTGAAATTATTGTTATTTCTCAATTCTTGAAAAAATAATTTATATTCTTTGTTATTCAAATTTTTAATATTAGCTCAATTCAAATTTTAAAAATTTATCTATAACTATACTTTTATATCCACTAAAAATTATATTTTCAAAGGGTAAAAAAGATCGGTACAATAATATCACTTTTGCATGTTTGTGTCTGTAGAATCGTTACTGTTATGGACTCTTGAAGACCACCCCCCACCCCCACCTTCATCTCTCTTTCACTATTATTAAGTGTAAATTTTAATATTATACAAAAAAATATTATTCAATAAATGTGGAATGAGGGTGAAGTTGGTGCTTTAAATGCTCCAACCACTTCACAAATATCCAAGGCTTAAAGTTAATGCTCCAAAAGATCAGAATGAATGTTAAAAACCTAACTTTAAGTATTTATAGGGCCAAAAATCGCGCCAAAGTTCTGGACAAAAACACCCTTTCGCGGCATCGTTACGGACCGTCCTTCGGTTCCGTCCTTTGTCAGCTTGATATAGGTCAACTGTTACAGCTTCTTGCGACGGACTGTAACACAGGTTACGGTCCGTATCTTCCAGCGGATCATGGCTTCAGTGTTCAGTGGCCAATGCGTTACGCCATGATGTTACGCCCCGTAACCTGCGTTACGGACCGTCCTTCTGGGCGTAACATGTGACACTACTTAGGCTTCTTACTGGAAATTTCCTTCAGATTACAGTACATGTTACGGCCCGTAACATGAGTTACGGACCGTAACATGAGTTACGGACCGTCCTTTATAGCGGCACGTATCTGGATCTTCCTCTCTGGGTACGGATCACGTTACGGTCTGTAACTCGAGTTACGGACCGTCCTTTTGCTCCAAGTTGTCCGTTTTTCAGCATTTCTTATCATTTCCGTTCCTTAGTCAACCAACCCTACAAAACACCAAAATAACATAAGAAACGATGTAAAAACACTTAAAAACAAGCAACATTTCTAGTGAAAAAGACATAAAATGTGCTGAAATTCACGGCACATCACATATCAAAGCAGACAGAGGTTCTGTGTTCCGGGCTCATCACCACCCATTATTGGGAGGGAAAAAAAAGAATGCCCATGTTTTGCCCATAATAAAGAATCAGGTATGCACATGAATAGTAAACATGCACTTTCTCTGCTTTTAGATGAAATAGTCACACATTTCAATACTAGTTAAATATCCTCGTAATGCCTGATATTCATGCAACTTTTTTGCTCATGCATTGCAATAGAAAATGCAAGAAAAACTTTGTTGTCTAATGTACTATTGGTCCAAAAAAAAATCCTTTCATACTAAAGTCCCTTTCATCTCTTCATTATGTTATTTTGCTTGAATATGCTAAAAATAGTTGTTAGTTTCTTGTTTACCCGTAAAATCGGTACAGTTGAATTTGTACACGTGGATCAATGTAACCAAAACCATGAAATTTCAAGTAATAATTAACAAGACAACGGAAAGTAAAGCATAAGCTAGATATGTAGCCTGGTCCTTGGAGATGCTTTGAGCTAGAGTCTCCGGGCGGTGAATCACTGCAACCTCAATGAATTAAGCAAGAAATAGTGAATGCTAAGAATAATATGAATATTTTGTATTGTTGTATAATGTTTCGGATGCCTTGCAATAGAATGAGTACCTCTATTTATACTAGAGCTATGGGTATAAGTTCCATGAATCGTGCCTCATTAATATTACAAATTAATGTCGTAGTAATGATGGCAATAAAGATGACAATAATGCCTATTAAAATCCCATGGGAGGTGAAAAGTCTTCTTGTAACTGATGCATCGAATGACGTTTGACTGGTGAGTTGGCATGCTTCTCCGGACTCTTTACAGTTTCTGTCTCCAATAACGGTTGTTGACACCCAATTTTGTCCCGCCTCTCCTCCGAAATACCTATTCGCGCTTATAATATTTTTTGACAAATTAAAAAATATATTTATATGTTTACTATAATTATTAGCCTCTTATCTGTTGACACCCAATTTTGTCCCTCCTTTATTCAATTTATTTACTCGGGCTTCTAAATTTACTGACGACCTAGATACTTTATTTTCACTATTATTATTTTCGCTACTTTTATTTTCAACATTACAAGTATTACTTTACCACAAATTTTAAATGATTCGTCATCATTTTCATTTCTTTTCGGGTTTGGACTCGTTAAATTAATTACAATACAACACTTTGTAAAATATTTTTTTTTGCATATTAATTATTTATTGTCTTTACATAATATATATTGTACTAGCTATTAAATTAGAAACCCAAAAATAATTAAATAGCGGAGGAAGGATCAACAATTTTCAGCCAAATTAATGACCCAAAATACAAATACAATGTTATTCCCCTACCCAAATAATCAGCCCACACTTTAAATATCCAGCCCATACTTTCGGACCTGACCAGCCCATTTGTCCTACCCGGTCCAAACTAAAACTACCTGACCCGGCCCAATCGTCTATTTCATTTTTTTTAACCCTAAAACCTAACAACGTCAGCCGCCCCCTCATTTTTTCTCCTTTCTCTTTCCCTTCACTCCCTCTTTCTCCCTTTAGCCTAACCCTTCAGCCGCTTCCTTCTTGCTCCTCCTTCTCTCTGCTCTCCCACGCCTTCCCCACGCTCCCTCTGACACCTCCATCTTCACGTGTTCCCCATCGCCTCTCTCTCCTCTCCCACGTTCCCTCACTCCACTGTCACCACACCACACCCTGTTCCCCACGCCTGTTCTTCATCTCTCTCCCACGCTTCTCTCTTTACTTCAATACAAATAAAACCCTATAAATACAAGGCGAGTTTAATTGTTTTAGGGGGGGGGGGATTTTTGAGGTTTTCGGAGGATACACAAGTTTCCTATCCTCAAGTCTTAAGCTTCATTTCTACTCTAGTCCGGATTTTCTTTTAAAATCAGAAAAATTCTCCGTTGAAGATATAAGAATCTGGAACCACGAAAATCCCCTACAACACAAGTTTTAATCGGTAAAAAAACAGCCAACAATTACTCCATTTTTTATTTTGGAATTTTAGTTACTTTAATCGAGTTCGAATCGGTTCATAACGAGAGTAGATTCGAGGCCTCGTCGACACCCACTTCACTGCACACAAAAGAGGTAAACCTCGATACATTTATTGCTCATAATCTTTAGTTTTCTGTTTTGGTTAAGATTTTTGCCTATGTTGCTATATGTTTAGTGATTATGTAGTTTCTTTGTAGTCGCGTTATTTGTTTGATGTTTGGGTGCTGTTAGGATATGATATTAATTGCTAAAATGAATTTGAAAGATGCTATTGTGGTTCGGATGCTTAAGATCGAATTTCCAGGACTTAGGACACATTTAAAACCGAATATACATATGATATACAGTGGATTATCAAGATAAGAAAAGATATACATTCGATATACATCTGATATACACACTATGGTGTGTATGTCTTAGGTATATTATGTATATGATTAGAACAGGCCGACACTATCTCTCTTTTACTCTATCTTTTCAAAGAATATACCCTGTCATGAATATAATCTGCTTTGAGTTTGTAGTTTGCATTTCTCATTTAGTTATGTATATGACATGTTCTGTTAGGGAGTTATGATAGGCATTAACATATTTAGATACAATTCTTGCCTTAATATGTACTGGAAGTCAAATTGGTTATTCTGCTATCATACTTGGGTAGAAAATTTGATTTAGCTGTTCAAATGATTGACTCAGAATGACTGTTTTGAGTACTGATTTAGACCATGTGAGTTTTTGACATAACTGTCCCTAAACTAGGAGTCTATGTGAAATTTTATTTGATTAGGTGCACTCTTACTATGAATAGCCCTGCTTATCTACCATTTTTGTGTGACATAATTCAGTTCTTCTTCTCAGTTTTTTTTTTCCTCTCTGGTTAACAAACTAGTCTGAAATTTCTAAACATGTCTATGATGGTTTTAATAAGATGTGTGTGTTTAAACTGATCTGATTCTGTGTGCTTAAAGTCTGTAACTTATATGAATGTGCTGCATGTCACCTTGTAATTTTTTACATAAAATGCATGATCCTTATATTGTATATTTAACAAGTGTGTCGAGTATGCATATCTTTCTGACAGTCAATAGCAAGGGATTATATGCATAGTGTTCTGAAATGATATGCTTAGATTGGTATAGGTGTTTTAAGGTTCAATATCGATTGCTCAAGTGTTCAGAATGTTAGTTGCGTCTCGAAATATTCACTCTCTGATGTATCTGAATCTGCCTCTTTCATTTTTGCACATTGGTTACCTTCCAAGCATCATATGGATCTATGAAGATGTTTTCCTTTTCTCAGAAATGCATTCTGTACTTTAAATGCTTGTGGTATATTTTTCTTTCGCGTAGGATATGCTTACCCTCTTCCATATGTGATGCACATTAAGTCCTTCTTTGAATATTAGAATTATATGAAATGCTCTAATGTATCAAACCATGCATCTGATAGTATATTAGTATTTGACGTCTGTTTTTTATGCACACCATACCGCATCTTTTACCTCTTTTGGTCTCGTACTGTCCCTATACTTTCGAAAGTTGTCTAAACGTGCTAAGGAGATGTGAACATGTCCTTGTGGATCTGGTTGTTTGATTTACGAGTAAATATACCATGGATATGCCTGAATATATCAGATACATGCAATCTCACGTGCTGTTAGCATAAGGGAATTTGTATATTAGTATAAGTCAAGTATATCACTAATATAGGTATAGATTTTGTAACCTATGCATGCAGTTTGGGTTAAGTCCCTTTAACTATTTATTGTTGGGCCTCTTCATATGTTAAGCTGTCTGTTAAGTTTCAGCCAGTCTGAATTGGCCTTAAGTGACTTATTGATTTGGGCTTTCTTTCCATTGTTTGAAATGGTTTAAGGCTTTGTCTGTTCTTCTGTCTCTATTTCATTTTCCCCTCGTATATACACTACATCGGTAAACCATCTGTTGGTTTCGAATTTGCTAAGTTAGCATGTCAAGGCTAATTTCTTGTTTGTTATTAGGTGATACTTGATATTCTTTTTCTGCTATCTGCTTATCTTTTTTTCTTTATTTTTTGAAGAACAGATCTCATGAATCTTCACTCCACTAATCCTTTTCTTTTGTTTGTGCATGACCACCGCGTGCGAGTCCAAGCGACTCGTCATCTCCCGCATTCGATGTTGGGCTAAAAACCCAACACGATTTCTCTATTGAGTCGGCCAACCTGCAGCCAAACAAGGAAATAAAATTTTGGGCCAAAGCCCAATAAATGTGAACAACAATAGTAGCGGACAACAACACTCTTTAATGGGCTGAGCCTATTTGCATCATTCCTATTCCTCTATTTTTATTTTTTTTGTGCATTTAACGTGTATTGTATGATTAACATTTTGTTTGCTAATTTAGATAAACTTTAGTAACATTAAGGGTTTTAGTTTAGTAATGGGTAGTTAATTTCATAAATTACATTCACTTCTATTTTTAGAACTACTCAATAGTATCTATAACATTTAATTGGAATAATTGATTTTTTTCAAATGGGCATGACCACATCGAGCTAAATGAATCAATGTTTACTCTTTTATCTTAGAACATTTGAAATACGCATTTGTTAAAACATTAATATTGATCTTGCAATAATTTTACAAATACATTTTAATTTACTAGTTGAGTAATTCGATATTCAGAACACGTATGAACGTTACTCGTTCCATTTCTTTGGTTTATTTATAATTAAACTCTTTTTTTTAAATCACTATTTTTCTACAAGTTTTACCTTAAACAACATTTTACTTCTATCTAAAGCTGTAGCAATACTTTTAAGATATTTTCTTAAATATTTTATAACACTATATTTACACTTAGCCTAATTAACTTTAAGTTCGGTCGGTTAACCATTGTTAATGGGTCTTAAAGGATGCCTAATACCTTCTCTTTAGACTAATTGAACCCTTACCTAGAATCTTAAGTTTCGCAGACCTTAAACAGAGTTAACTTTAAAAATAACTTTAATAAACTTTAGGTGTCCTAATTCACCATAAATAATTAGGTGGCGACTCCTTAACATAAACAAAAAACAGGAATCTCCAATATGTCGTACTTCTACTTTAACCCGATTAAAGTGGGGTATGACATTATCAATGCTGGTATCATTGCAATTCGCATTATAATCATTTTACCATCTTACGCACACGCGTCGCATTTATCTTCGCATAATTAAATAATAGTGTTTATTTATTGTGGATTTTCAAAATATTATTACACGGCTATTACGATGTCATATAATTTTATTATCCGAGCACTAATAATTGCATATTTTATATTAGGTAATATTTTAACACACTTTAATATAGAGTTATTTAAATATGTCTTTTATTTAAATGTAGTAGCTCAATCAACTCATACTATTTCCGGACCAATTCATAAAATCAACCCACATTTTCAATTTACCTGGCCACATTTTAATTCAATCAGCCCGTTCTTTTAATTCACTAGCCCAAATCGATTAACCCACATTATATTCCCAGCCCACATCTTCAGACCCAGTCCATATTTTAGCCGACCCAGTCCATTAAATCATTTCGACCAAGCCCAATTCTCATTTAACAAGGGAAACCTAAGAGTTTCCCTCATTTTCCCTCATTTCATTCGCCTCCCTTCTCTCCCTTCTCTCTCCTCTCCCTCTCTCATACGCTCTCTCTCTCTCTCCCTTTCTGTCGCCTCCACCACGCCGCACACACCCCGATCCCACTTCCCTCTGTTCCCCACTTTCCCCTGTTCCCCGCTCCTCTCTCTCTTCTTATCAAACGAAAACCCTAAAATTTCCCTATAAGTACTGACTTTTTGATCCATTTTTGAGGAGGGTTTTTCGATTCAAAAAATTCCCGAAGAAACTGAGGTTTTTCGAGTCGCAAGAAATCCCCATAGACGACATTAATTCTTTTAGCCATATTGTTCGATATCGAGTCAAAATCCACACCATTTTCGTTCTATTTTGCCCTTGGCATCTGTTTGGATTCGATGGGTATACAAATTCAGAGTGTTTCGAAGTAGATTTGAAGTGTTCGAGTTTAGATCGAAACCTTCGCCTCACTTCGCTGCACCCGAAGAAGGTCAGTGAACTTCACTCCTTTCATTCATTTTTCAGTTCTTGCATATGATGTGTTATGTGATTAGTCTGCTGTTTAGTTTAATTATCGTTAGGGTATGCTTAAAATGCTGATATGATGTAGTTTGCTGTTCCATCTGGTTGAGTGTTGTTAGTTTACTTTCGTTCTATTTTAGTTCAGTTTAAGACGTGTCGAGTGTTTAATTTGTCTTGTACTTCTAGCATGATTGTTCAGTTTAAATCTATTCATGCTTGATCCTATTTTTTAGAATTTGTTTTGGCTTCATGCTTGGACAATTGGACGAAGGATTCGAATATAGGATTAACTTTACCACATTCAACGTTTTTCGACTACTACTCAAAACCTTGAACTTGCTCAAACCGAGTTTTTTTTTTTCGGGTCTCAAAACAGTAGCCGCATATCACTCTATCTTCACTTTCGGTTTGAAACTCTAATTATTTTAATTGGGTTCGAGTTTTGTCGAGTTCGAGCATAGATTCGACGACTTCGACACCCCAGTTCATTGCACACAAAAAAGGTAACATTTTCTCTTCTTTAATGTTAGTCTCATTTTTCTGTTTAGTATAGTATATTATTAGTGTGTGTTTAATGTTTTTCAGTGCCTGTTCGCATTACTGTTTAAATTAGATCAGCTTGATGATAAAGATTATTGTGTTGCACTGGTTTAGTAAGTTGTTAATAAGATTTTGCTCTAATTCTGATGAGTTCCTTTTTTATATCAATACTGGAATGTAGTTATGGATTAAGTGCCTTAAGCTCAAAATATTTGTTGTTTAAAGCATAGCTGTGTAAATAGTCATTTTCAATTTCTTATTCTGTGCACAAAAGGTTTAATTTATGGAGTAAGAATCCCTTAGTTTAACTTAAAATACTGTTAAGTCAGCCGTTTGATCTTATTGTGTTTGAACTCCAGTTAACAGTTATGTAGAGTTCATGTGTTGGTTAGTGCACATCTCGAGATCTTTATTTGTTAGGCTACATGAGGAATATGTAATTTCTGCTCCTTTTACTGACCTGAATGTATGAAAAGAGCTGTTATGATATGTATTGTGGACACTTCTAATTGCTCTTGTTTAAGAACTGAAAGTTGAATCTGATTGAGGTAGTTTGTACATAATTACGCCTTTTGATAGGCTCATCCAGTAGAGTGTTTAATTAAATAAGTATGAGTTTTGAAGCATGTTAAAGTTCTTTGAATCTGTCCATAATGAGTAAATTCAACTTGAAGTCTTCCCCTGAAGCTAAATTTAAGCACTGGAAAATAATCTTTATTTGAATGAGAACACATGACCTAGGGACCTCAAAACTGGAAGCTTTATTTCTAGCTTTGAGTTATCCTTCACTTGTTTCTTATTGAGGAGTTCAAACAAATTTTTGAAAGAATGTGATTCTGTATGTAGCTTGAATGTTTTTTTTTTAGTATCTCTCATGTCAGTTATGAACTCCCAAACTACTTTAAGCACTGATCCCCTAAAGGAAATGAGGCTTTCCATTGACTTGAAGTGTCGCAAGTTCATGAAGTTCTTTTGATTTATGGGAATGATTTATAGGCTGCGTATTGAAAGGCCAAATGTTGGTATCTAAAAAGGAAAGAAAACGGAAACGAACAGATACTTCACTTGATGAGCCAACTTGTTGTTATGTTGGCTACTATTTTTTTTTCTCTCCAACTGCCTACCCTTAAATAAGCGTCACACTTAAACAAACTTGTTGCTGCATTTTAAGAGCTGCTATCTTTGTGGTTGGCTGTTGTAGTTTGCCGCTACATTTTGGGGTAATCTACTACTGCATTTGTTTGTCTTGATCTGATGAGTGACTGCTGCATTTCAAGGAATGATGTTGCTAAACCCTTCTACTCTCCTTCTTCCTCTTTGCTATTATGCTACTGCTACGTGATGTACATGGCATATACACAATATACACAAGCTACTTTTCGTTTTATAAGATATACACTATTCGTTCATTCTTTTAGTTTACATTTATATGCTTAACATTATTCATTGATCACATACTAATCCTTTTCTTCTTTTCGTTTTATGCATGACCATCGCACACGAGTCCGAGGGACTCGTTCTTCTTCCGCATTCGGTGTTGGGCTAAAAGTCCAACATAGTCATCTCGAGTCATCCCCGATCAGTCCTTATTCCGCAGCAAAATATAACAGAAACAGCGTTTGCGGCAGTGGCCCAAATGGGCCAGATCCATTTTGCAGCAGTCCCTTTTTAAAAAAAAAAAAAAATAGGCTGAGCCCATATAAGTTATCTCCTTCTTTATTTATTTTGTGCATTTAATTTGTATTATGCAACTAACTCTTTGTTTGTTTTGTTTATTAGTTTAGATAAATCCTAATTAATCAGTAGGTTTAGTTTTAATAATGGGTAGTTAGTTTAAGAAAGACTAACAATTAATTCCATAAGCTTTATTCTCTTCTTTTCATGTTTTATTTTATTTGGAATAGTTGATTTGTAAAATAGCATGACTATATATTTCGAGTTAAGAGAATCATATTTTATTCTTACTATCCTAGAAATTCCAAAACATCACTAATATGTAAACATAAATTCAAGTATGTTTTATAAATAGCTCTTCAAGTTTGAATCAATCACACATATTTTAGCTAAGCATAGTTAATAAGAAATAATAAAAAGGAAGAAGAAAAACTCACTTCCTCTTGAATCCTATTCATAAGCCTAGATTTTTCTACATTGCTATATTCATATATAACATAATTTATTCAAAGTTTAAAATTGCTAAATCTCTTCTCAAAAGCTATTATTTATGGGCAAATTATCATATTTACTACAAGTCTTATCTTGAATGGCATTTATTATATTTTCATATAAGGTCTTAGCAACATTTTAAGCTTTATTTAAATAACATTTAAAATCCTCTTTTATGTGAACCATCTTTTATAAGTTTTATTTCTAAATAGCATTTTATTTAAAGCCTTAACAATATTTATAAGTTTTATTTAAAAATGGAATTCAAAGTCCTCTTTTATACAAATTCTCACCTTAATTAATTAACCTAAGTTTGGCCGGATAACCGTAGTTAACAGATTCTAAAGGATGCCTAACACCTTCCCTTTAGGATAATATAGAGCCCTTACCTAGAATCACATTGGTTAAACAGACTATTAACAGAGGTTTAGTTTTAACTTTACCTTAGTTAACATCTAGGTGTCCTAATTCACCGTTAAATTAATTAGGTGGCGACTCCTTAAAATAAAACAAAATAGGATCACCAATATGTTGTACTCCTTATTTAACCCGGTTAAAATGGGGTACGACAACGGTTACCAAATTACTTCTCAGGACCATCGTTATGCTTTCTCGGAGCCCCTTGCTTGCTGACTCGAATCTGACCTGTCACCATCGCCACGTGTCATCTTTTGATACGTCCACTTTGTGTCTACGAATTTTACCCTATGCAGGACTACTTTCCAGTTACTCGCTGAGATGTGACCGAAAAGTGGAAGATTTTCTCCTTCTTGTCGGGAAGTCATATAGTCATCCTCGCGACTGCCTCATTAAAAACCTTGCCAGAAAAACTCAATTAGGATAAAAATGTCACACCCTAATCCCACTAGGGTGTGATGGGCACTCGACCCCATATCGGAGCCGAGCGAACCCACAGACTTTCATTTTGTACATAATCTTTCCGGACTTTTAATCAAATAGAATGTAATACATAGTAAAACTTGCTGAAACATATATATATTTGTAGCTTTCAAGTCAAACCAATCTGTAATCATACGGACTTTATAACGTGATACGAAACGACATATCGGCTGATGGAGCCGCTTACTAAACCGACATACCATACCTACGACTCTGTCTGCAAAGTCTCTAACATTAACAGAACCTTTAACACATATATTCTGACTCGGCAGTTCTCCGGGAGCAAATGGAGCTTGCCATCCTCGCTGGAACATCTTCCATAATATCTTCAACTCATCTGGGAGTACCTGCGCGGCATGAAACGCAGCCCCCGAAGAAAGGGGGTCAGTACGGAATATGTACTGAGCATGTAAGGCATGAAACACAGAAAACGAAGTCATAACCGAAGTAAAATGTACATAAGGTGAACACAATAACCAGAATACCAAAGTGTTGCATCTGACGTACAAATCATACACAAGAGGTTCCGGAAGACAAATACGGCAATCAAAATGCCAAAATACTTTGCTTTACTTTGAAAAACATTTCCGTCTCATACGCACAGAAAATCAAACACACAATTACCGCGGCCAAAAGTCCAGCGGTCACTATCACATATACCGCGACCAAGTGTCCAGCGGTTAGCATCCCAAACCCGACATACCGCGGTCAGGAGTCCAGCGGTCAATGTCGCGGATACCGCGGTCAGGAGTCCAGCGGTCAATATCACAAATCCGGCATACCGCGGTCAGGGGTCCAGCAGTCAATGGCGGACATACCGCGGTTAGGGGTCCAGCGGTCAATATCACATAGTGCGGCATACCGCGGTCAATGTCGCACATACCGCGGTCAGGGGTCCAGCGGTCAATAACCAAATTTATTACTTTCCAAACATAAATCACACATGTCAGAATCATGCATCACACATACATACAACGTGCCCCGGCCCTCGGTGAGGGACTCGGTGAATAGATTCATGTATACCAAAATCGTATATCAGAAAAATACCGAAGGTAAGTAGCTTATCCAGAATATCAGAATACTTACTTTTCAACCACAACTGATGCATACCAAAGTCATGCAAAGGGCGCAGGAACATGGTCGCCACTCCCGTCTCTGGCGCCATAACACACCATGCTCCAGAAGATTTCATAACATGTATACGGTATCTCGGGAACCAGACATATACCACGAGAACCCGGGGACCAGTCACATCATAATCCATATACACAGTAACTGGGGACGGACATATACCACAGTACCCCAGAACCGTACACGGTAACCGGAGACGGACATATACCACAGTGCTCCGGAACCGAACACATCATACTCCATATACACGGCAACCGGGGACGGACATATACCACAGTACCCCGGAGCCGGACCCATCATACTTCGAAATTACATACATGGAACCTGACTCCTAGACAAGGGACTCGGCGAACCATACACACGATACATATCGGCCCGGAACTCGGTGAAAGGGATCATAGCATATATATGAGCGGATTAGTAAGAAACTAGGTGCACATAAATTAAAACCCGATGAAGGAATCGAATGTATTACCAGGATATTCGTAACGGATTATTTATAACCGAATACTTATTTCGGATACTTATATCAGATTACCTGTGTCAGGATGTTTCTGTCAACATACCTATATCAGATTACTCATAGCAGACTCCTTATATCGAATTACATGCTCACATCAGGATATTCACATTAAGGAGCTTTCCAATGACTTATGGAACGAATCAAACGGAGTCTTAGATTCATAGACGAAAGTCTTACTTTTATATCATACAAAAATAGCTCAAGTGAGACAAACGTAGGAAGTTTCGGAACTTGTGGGCCCACCTCGGGTCAAGTCGAGGTGGCGGATATAAATTACAAACATTGGACTCTATGGAGTCGTCCATGTAGGTTTCAAAGAGAGCCTACCACGCCTGTACGGGTTATGGATGTTTGAACAGTTTTCCAACAAAACTTAAGGGCTATAATTCAATTGTGCTGAATGAATAGTACCAAAAATTCAGACTCGCATTCCCATGAGCAGAATAACCTACGAGGCTCAAATCCGAATCTAGTACACCTAGGACATGCCAAGAGAAGAAAAGGGATAGCTTTACATACCTCACTTGCGCCTTACGCTCGTCCAAACTCAATCCCCGTTTCGTCCAAAATCTACAATTGGTCATAGTTGCCAAATGTAAGTTTCAAGCTTAAATTCATATTGTCTACCGAAATTTCGGCAGCATTTCCCCTGTAAATTCAACGCCCCCGAGAATCATCTCGGCCCAAAATATCAACAACAACAACAACCCAACAATACCAACAACATCAACCATCATCACAAAATACATTATAATATAAATAGTCTTCTTTTCTACATAATTCAACAACTTCCATCCCAACTTCACATTATCAAACTAACGTCAACGTTTTTATGTTTATTCACTAATTCAAGACCATTCAAATACAATTCAAGAACATTTTCCATTATTCTACAAAATATGCAAAAGTTCCACCAAACCATAATCCACCCAAAAACTCTCCAACTTCCCTAGAAACAAATTTTTAATGCATTTCTTGCTTCCAAATTCATGAACTATCTCCACAACACATATGTTAACAACATTATTCTTACAATTAAAGAAACGACACCAAGATCATATTAACTTGCAAATCAGCCCGTAATCATTCCAACATCAATTTAAACCACCAAGCCCTCATTCTCCTCATAGAATACATATTAACAACAATCAAATTGCTACATAGAAATTTATTCATTCTTCCTACACAACACACATACCACACGGCCAAGACTCCAACATCCATATTTCCATGAATTTCATCCATTTCCACATACTACAACGTAAACAAACCTTCATAACATATAAAAGATGATAAAATCTTACCTTTCTTCTTCAACTCCCTCACTTAGCTAGGGTTGTGATTTTGCGACAAAGAGCGGTTCTCTTGTTTCAACAATTATACCACGTTGAAGAGGACCCTTGAATTAGTAGGAATACTAAAAGAAATAAATTTTTTGATCAAGATTTTTGATCTTCATCTTCTCCCTCTCTTGGCCGAAATGGCCCCTTGTTCTTGGCTCTCCATTCTCTTTCTTGAAAGTTCTTAAAAAATGAAGAAGTTTATGGCCATTTTTCATATTTATCACATGGAAAAAAAAAAAATTCCATGGGCTTGGGCCTTGGCACTATGGCCAGCCACCCCTCAACTCTTGGGCCTCAATTTTTCCATCTTTCTTGAGCCCAATTAATTTACGGATCTTATTTGTAATTCCCGAAACTAATTTCCGAAATTCCAATTTCGCCCTTGGCCTCCTCCCATATTTCCAAACCAATATTTTCCATGAACAACTTATATATTGAACAAAATCAAAATATGACCTTGTCCTTCACTTGTCATAATTATTTCAATTTTTTTTTTGAATATGCAAAATTGCGGGATATAACAAAAAAATGGGCGAAGGAAAAAAGAATGCAGTACTTAGGGATTCATATCAAAACTCCACCACTGATTTTTCTACCATCAACGGTCGGTTGCTGTTTAAAAAGTACCACCACCACAGAAAGCTTGATCTTGGGTTTTTAGTGTTCACCCGAAACTTATAATCTTTGAGTTTTGACTCTTGGGTTTTTAGTTTTCCCCGAAACTTTTAATTTTAGAGTTCCTGACTCTAGGGTTTTTAGTTATACCCGAAACTTTTATAATCTCACAGCCTTGGAAGCCGGGGATGTTAATGACCAGGAATTTTTCATCCGATCTTTTAGCCATTTAACTAGACGGTTCCATAAGAGAGGGCCTTTATGTTTCGGTGCTTATGAAGAGGATGTCTCCTGTTCATTTGGGCACAATTGTTTGGATTCGTAATCCTCATTTGCTTTCAAGTTTGAGCAAATCTACGAATGATTTTGTTTCACTCGGATATATACGAGAATGTTTAGAAGGTTCAAGTTTTTCTTTATTCCATTCCTTGAACATACACAAGTGTTTAAAACTTTACATATACGACAATTTACAGGAAATGAACAAAAGTACATTGTTAGAGAATTGCGCCTGTGCTGACATCTATTGGGTCTAGCCGGTTCTCGATTCTGGTTCCTTCCATTTTGTTCGGGGTTGACTTGGCAGTCCCCAGCCCTTTGCTTTATTCCGGAGCCAGTTTGAACTATCTCTAGTATCTTTAACGGATAGGATTCCTTTAGGAACAATGCCTTTTTTTTACCATCCTGGAGCCATCTTCAAATGCTTCTGGTACTTATTGTGACAATCCACAGTATTTGTAGACATTATTGCTCTTCATCTAAGTCATTTTCTGGTGACTCGCTTCGAAAACAATCCTGCCTCCTGTCAGTCCATGGTCCTAACGGGTATGGTTTAAACCGGTGTCTGGAATGCCTCTGATCAAAGTTCAGTTGTCTGTGATTTTGGGCCTTAGAAGATGTCGATATGTTTACTTAATCATATACTACGCGAATCTTCGACGTATACCGATTGTGAACATTTTCCCACATTGTTACCTGGAGCTCTAGCAAATTTTCCTTGAGTTTTCGTGAAGCATCCGAACTCAGAGGGTTGAGACCCATAGTGAAAGCCTCAGCTACCCATTCATCCGGAACCACGGGCAACAACATCATTTCCTTCTGGAATCGGGTGACAAAGTCAGTTAGCAACTCAGTCCCCCCTTGCGTTATGTGAAAGATGTCTATCTTTCGCGTTCGCACTTTCCAGGCTCCAGCATGTGCTTTAATAAACATATCTGCAAGCATAGCAAATGAATCAATAGAGTGTTCGGGCAAAAGAGAATACCAAGTTAAAGCCCCTTTAGCTAATGTCTCGCTGAATTTCTTGATCAAGACCGATTCGATCTCATTTAGTTTCATATCATCTCCCTCGACAGCTATGGTGTAGGCCATTATGTGCTCCTGCGGATCTATTGTCCCGTCATACTTGGGGAAGTCCGACATCTCAAATTTCTTGGGGATCAACTACAGGGTAGCTTCTGGTTTATAATCTAACTGAATATGCTTTTTGGCATTCTAACCCTCAAGGGCCGACAAAGCCCCCGAGATTTGATCCATACTTGCCTAAAGCTCCTTTGTGTTCTTTTGCGCTTTCTTAGCGCTTTTGTTCATCTATCAGTGATGTCTTTCATAAACTGCAAGACTTGTGCCCGAAAAGGATCATCTGGGACGGACTTACTCCCGAATGCGTCTTCAATCCCAATGGTTCTATCCTCTATTCGGTCTCCACTGGGTGTATTATTTCCGGTAGTTGGTGTCGGAGGAGTCCCCTGGGCCTTCTGACTCCGGCGTTTGGATTGCCAAAAAGTGTTGAGATAGGTTTCCTCATGAATTTCATCTCCTCCATCATTGACCGCTGCTACTCCCTCACGATCTACATTACTTCTTCAGGGTTTTTGTCAGTTGGTGTTGTTTCCTCTGTAACACGTTGATTTAGACTGTTTTACGGAGTAGTTATTCCATCGTTGTTTTCGATAGGGAGATGAGTTTGGTCATCAGTAGTTTTTGTCATATCTGCAGCAATTGATTCTAATAGCATGAATTAAAGAGAATTAGTGTAATTGACAGGATCAAAATGATACCACAATTGTCCTGGTCTCACGGTGGGCGCCAAACTGTTTACTTGTAAAATCGGTACAGCTGAATTTGTACACGTGGTCAAGGACACGTGGATCAATGTAACCAAAATTATGAAATAGCAAGCAATAATTAACAAGACAAGTGAAAGTAAAGCATAAGCTAGATATGTAGCCTGGTCCTTGGAGAAGCTTCGAGTTAGAGTCTCCGGGTGGTGAATCACTATAACTTCAATGAATTAAGCAAGAAATAGCGAATGCTAAGAATAATATTAATATTTTGTATGTGTATTTCAGATGCCTTACAATAGAATGAATACCTCTATTTATACTAGAGTTATGGGTAAAAGTTCCATGAATCGTGCCCCGATTAATATTACAAATTAATGTCGTAGTAATGATGGCAATAAAGATGACAATAATGCCTATTAAAATCTCATGGGAGGTGAAAAGTCTTCTTGTAATGGCTGCATTGAATGACGTTTGACCAGTGAGTTGGCATGCTTCTTCGGACCCTTTACAGTTTCTGTCCCCAGTAACGGTTACCAAATTACTTCTCCGGACCGTCGTTATGCTTTCTCAGAGCCCCTTGCTTGCTGACTTGAATCTGACCTGTCACCATCGCCACGTGTCATCTTTTGATACGTCCATTTGGTGTCTACGGATTTTGCCCTATTCATTTCTGACTCTAATAGAAAAAAATGAAGAATTATAGCATAATAGTCACTGTATTAAGCCATCAACATATTACTCTTAATCCCACATCGAGTTAGGACAAAATTAGTTTAACCTTTAATTATAATTAGTGGGCATGATTATATATATCGAGCCTAGTAACGTGGGCTTGTGACCAAGTGGGGCATTAAAGTGGTTTGGATATTAGATAATGGGCCAATAATGCGGAGCGTTGGGCCTCTCTACTCTCGATAGAATCGTGCACGCCACGTCTCTAGACGAGCTGGTAGCATTAAAAAAAAATAAGAAAATGACCTAATAATACTACTTAAGACTCTATATTAGAAAATATAAGGATATTTTTTCTTATTTACAAAACATACCAACAAAATTATAAAGTATATCAGATTTGGGCTTAATGGGATACCTACAATTTTGGGTTCTTTTTAAATGTGGGCTTAATTTTAGGATAATTACCAATTAGCTTCTTCTTCTTTTCAAAAAAATTTCTCTCTCTCTCTCTCTCTCTCTCTCTCTCTCTCTCTCTACAGCTGTTGATAGAAACCTAAAATTTATCTTCTCTCCTAGTATGATACGACTTTAGTTTCATCGACGAACAATTCTCCATCAATTTTAACATTTACATATACGTCTTTTGCCCTTATTAATACTCATATATCCCCTTTGCATTTATATAATAAATCTCCCTTCTTTTTGGAATTATCCAATAAAAAATGGAGGCAAGGTCATACAAGAGAGATTATTCTAATCTTCTAATGGTCTCAATTGATGAATATGGAGGCATGTCACAGTTTTATTTCACTCGATCTTCCATCGTTACAAAAATTTATACATATTTATTTTCAGGTGTATGAACTTTGTATGGAATCTGGTTTATATCAATTACAGATTTATTATAAATATTTTCTCATAATTTATACACACTTTGATCAGATTTTATACAATTTATATGTACTTTATCATAATCAAAATAAACATATAACTTTTATACATATTTCATACATAAAAATTATAACGAATCTATACAGTATACATATTGCATACAAAATTTATACATATTTGTTTTCAGGTGTATGAACTTTGTATGAAATTTGATTTGGATCAATTACAAAAATTATAACGAACTTTGTATGGAATCTGATTCATACCGAGAAAATGATTGTGTATGAATTTTGAATGAGAGAATAACCGATTAGAATAAACTTTTCGAGCAAAAGTTGGAGAAAATTAGGGAATAATATCTCTTTATTTTGAATGGGGAGAGAAAAGGGGATAAATAACCTGTTTGGCCAAGCTTATTTTCCCCCCCAAAAGTTTTTTTTTTTTTTTTCAATAAGTGCTTATTTTAAAAAAAGTGAGGTGTTTGGCCAAGCTTTTGAGAGAAAATAAGTGCTTTTGGGGAGTAGCAGAAGCAGTTTTTCAGAAGCTAAAAAAAATAGTTTTTGCCCAAAAGCACTTTTTTGAAAATTACTTTTGAGAAAAATACACTTAGAAACACTTTTTAAAAGCTTGGCCAAATACTAATTGTTGCTCAAAAGTACTTTTTAAATTAATTGGTCAAACACAAACTGCTTTTAGCCAAAAATACTTTTGAAAAAAAGTACTTTTTAAAATAAGTTGTTTTTATAAGCTTGGCCAAACAGGCTAAAAATAAGGGAGCAAAAGTTGGAGAAAATTAGGGAACAATATCTCTTAATTTTGAATGGGAGATAAAAATGGATAAAATAAGGGCAGTTTCCTCACGTTATTTACTGTGTTTTATTTGCTTCTTTTTAATATACCTCATTCGTATAGATTTTGTAAGAAATCTATTGATATATTTTGAAACTGAAGAGTATCGTCATGTTTTGTAAATATACCCTCTTACTATGTATATATACGTTTTTTGCCTTTAAAAAATCAATTAAGAATTCTGGGTAAAGCGCGAGAGGCCCCAAAGGCTGCGGGAAATAACTAATGGTCCAAATGGCGCCACTAGCCCACATCCTTACTAGAGAGGATCCTTCGCTTCTGATTAAGCATGCCTATTGGGTTCTAATCTAACATATTACCACTTTTTGGAACATTCAAATCTTCTTTTTAACTCTAAATAAATAATTTTAGAGTGGTTGTTAGACCAGCTATGTTGTACGGCGCCGAGTGTTGGCCGGTCACTTACCGTATCTTCACACCTATAGACCGATGCATCTATTGACCGACGTATGACCAAATCAAATCAAGGGACTTCTCTCACTTTGTCCTCAATAAGTATTACTTGCATCTTCTTGCAAATATGGTCATTTGTAATCTTATCTATTTTTATATGACCATACATTCAACTTAGCACCCGCATCTTGGGGATATGTTGGATTAGCGGCCCAACATTCACTATCATATAACTTTACCGGTCATATAACTGTTCTGCAAAACTTACCTTTCACTTTGATAGGCATTCTTCTATCAACATAACACTCCAGTAGCACTTCTTCACATCAACCATCTAGTTTTAATTTCTCTGAGTAACATCTTAATCTATCATTTTATTCTCTTGAAACAATGAGCCTAGATGTCTAAATAGTTTGCATTTTGGACTTTAACTTCATTCTTTGTATACTGAGCAAACCTGCATGTATTCAGTCTTACTTCTACTCTGCAGTCTGCAGTACATGTATTCAGTCTTATTTCTACTCTATATATGTGCAGGCAAACCAAAGGATTATATATGGTGTAGCAACACGGTTAGAGGTGCCATCAGAGAGGGTGATATCAAATGTGGCAAATTATGGGAATACAAGTGCTGCATCCATTCCCTTGGCATTAGATGAAGCTGTTCGGAGTGGAAAGATGCAATCAGGACATGTCATTGCTGCTGCTAGATTTGGAGCTGGCCTTACATGAACTTCTGCAATATTCAGATGGGGATGAATGTTTTGGCTCAGTAAAAACTTACTCGCACCGAATGTTTACACTGAATTAATGAATGTAAAATATGTATCTTTTATATACACCTTGAAAATTTAACGATGGTTATGCAGTATTCAAATTAGGACACAAATGATAGTGACCGGTTTGAATGAACTCGTTTAATTATAAATGTAAATTTTGAAAATTCAAAAATATATATGTTGAAGAGCATCTGAATAATGATGAATGTTGATATCACATTGAGGTGGCTCAATAAAGGAAGAAATCATGTCCCACAAAGTCCTTACACGTTTTTTATTATAACTGTAAGGACTTATGTGGAAATTATTGTTATTTCTCAATTCTAGAGGAAATAATTTATATTCCTTGTTATTCAAATTTTTAATATTAGTTCAATTCAACTTTTAAAAATTTATCTATAACTATACTTTTATCCACTAAAAATTATATTTTAAAAGGGTAAAAAAGATCGGTACAACAATATCACTTTTGGATGTTTGTGTTTGTAGAATCGTTAGCGTTATTGACTCGTGCAGCCGCCACCACCCCCCGTCGCCTCCCATCTCTCTCTCACTATTATTAAGTGTAATTTTTTAATATTATACAAAAAAAATACTACTCTTAATAAGAGTGAACAGAGAGGAGCTTCCCGTCAATGTGAATTGACGGAAGAGCCCTTCGAAATTGTACTCTAAGCAAGACTAACATTTGTACATTTCAGAAGTCGAACATTAATTCTACCTCTTGTGTGTTTACTTTTTAAGTCACCGCAGGTCTGCAGTGTCTTAATTATCCTTTCATTTCCTTCATTTGGCATGTACTCCCTCTGTCTCAATTTAAGTGTCTACGTTTGACTAGACATGGAGTTTAAGAAATAAAGATAGACTTTCAAATCTTGTGGTTCTAAATTAAAAATGTGCATAATATAATAAAATATCCTTTGAATCTTGTGATTATAAATTTAACATGTAGGATATTTGAATTGTCAACTTACTAAATATAAAAAGAGGCGGACATAACCAAAATAAGACAATCTTTTTTTTTTTTAACAACAAACGCCCAAGTGGACGAACACAACTACAATAAGTTGTACAAAAAGCAACTGAAATTGTACTCTAAGCCAGGAGTAACATGTGTACATTTCAGAAGTTTAACATTAATACTACCTCTTGTGTGTTTACTTTTTAAGTTCCCACGTGTCCGCAGTGTCTCAATTGTCCTTTCATTTCCTTCATTTAGCATATACTCCCTCTGTCTCAATTTAAGTGTCTGCGTTTGACTAAACACAGAGTTTAAGAAATAAAGATAGACTATCTTGTGGTCCTAAATTAAAAATGTGTATAATGTAATAAAATATCCTTTGAATCTTGTGATTATAAACTTGACATGTAGGATATTTGAATTGTCAACTTACTAAATATAAAAAGAGGCGGACATAACTAAAATAAGACAAATATTAACAACAATTGAGAAATTAAGGGAAAAAATAAGACGAAAAGAAAAAAATTATAGAGACTCACTAAGGAGAATCGCGGTATCCTTTGCATATAAAGACTAACTAAATTGAATAACCAAATTAATCATGTTGGGCCCCGTGCATCGCACCAGCATAGTTTGCTAGTATATATATATATAGTTCAAACGTTACGTATAAGGAATTACAATTATGTAACATTGTTCAAATAAAGAAATATTTTATTGCTAGGTAATTAAAATCTTACTTTTTAAAATCCTAAATATGAAAACTTTTTATCTATTTGTAATAAGAAAGGATTTAGAGCCTGTTTGGATGGGCTTACGCCTATAAGCTGCAAACAACTTATAAGCTAAAAAAAATAAGTTGGGTAGTCTAACTTATTTTTTTTGGCTTATAAGCTGTTTTCAGCTTATAAGCTGCTTTAGATAAGCTAAGTCAAATGGGCCCAATTATTTTTTTGAGCTTATTTTAAGCACAAAATGACTTTAAGCTAGCCAACCAAACACTCAAAAAAGCTGAAAACAGCTTATAAGCAATTTACAAGCAACTTATAAGCCAATCCAAACGGGCTCTTAATAAGTAATATTGAAGTTGATTTCAAAGTCCTAAATATTAGAAAATTAAATTACAATTTTATTCAATATAAAATTTATTCTTACAGGTAAAAATGTATATTAACATTTCATGTTGGAACTTCATACTTTTATAATTGTATCTATATAGATAGATAGATTAACGGTGATGGTATTTAATCATTACATATTTTATCATTTGAGGCATATTGAGATTAAAAGTGTCCTTTCACTAATAGCTTAAGTTGTTAGATGAACTAGTTACACATTTCAACATCATATTAGGGTAGAGGTTCTATGTTTGAGACTCACCATCACCCATTATTGGGAGGAAAACAAAAGAATGCCCATGTTTTGCTCATAATAAAAACCACGCCTTCACATGAGTAGTAAACATGCACTTTCTCTACTTTTAGATAAAATAGTCACACATTTCAATACAAGTTAAATATCCTCGTAATGCCTGATATTCATGAATGAAAGGGACCAACTTTTTTGCTCATGCATTGCCATAGAAAATGCAAGAAAAACTACGTTGTCTACTGTACTATTGGTCCAATTCTTTTTCCTTTCACACTAACGTCCTTTTCAGCTATTCATCATGCTATATCCTTGAGTCTGCTAAAAATAGTTATAGGTTTTTAACTCTAATAGAAGAAAAAAAAATCATAGCAGAATAGTCACTGGAATTTTCTGTGATTGCTAGCAATGTAGATAATAAGTTTTAAAGAGGATAGACCAGGAAGGAAAGGAAATATCCAGCAATTAGGATATAATATTTAAAAAGAGGAAAAAGATGAAGCTGGAGGGTTTATTAAATTCTTTTGTTTATCAAACATCTTTTAATTACTTATTTGTTCATAAGCCAAATAAATATAAATTGACAGATATATCATTTTGCCTTTATCTCTAATTTTTCGTTAAGGAAACTATTTGTAACACCGAGGATTAAGCTATCAGCATATTACTCATAATCCCACATCGAGTTAGGACAAAATTAGTTTAGGATTTAATTATAATTAGTTAACATAATGAAATGCCGAGCCTAGTAACTCGGGCTTGTGACCAAGTGGAGCATTAAAATGGTTTGGATGTTAGATATTGGGCCTAATAATGCGGATTCCGTTAGGCCTCTCTACTCTCGGCAGAACTGTGCACGCCACAGCTCTAGATGAGCTCTGCTAGGCATTAAAAAAACAATTGAGGATCCGGGGTAAAGCACGAGAGGCCCCAAAGGCGTGCCCGCTAGTCCGCATCTTACTAGAGAGGATCCTACGCTTCTGATTAAGCGTGCCTTATTGGGTCCTAATCTAAACATACTACCCACTTTTTGAAAATTGATCTTTTTAAGTGTTTGGCGGGTCCTAATCTAAACATACTACCCACTTTTTAATTGTGAGGTATGGTGTGCTTAATTTGTCCTAAAAATGAACCTCACGAGAAGAAAGGGGAGGTAGCTTATTATAGGATGTGCAAGGCTAGTCCGCATCTTACTAGAGAGGATCCTACGCTTCTGATTAAGCGTGCCTTATTGGGTCCTAATCTAAACATACTACCCACTTTTTGAAAATTGATCTTTTTAAGTGTTTGGCGTATTTATTGTTTATTGCACAGCCAAATTGTGAGGTATGGTGTGCTTAATTTGTCCTAAAAATGAACCTCACGAGAAGAAAGGGGAGGTAGCTTATTATAGGATGTGCAAGGCTAGTCCGCATCTTACTAGAGAGGATCCTACGCTTCTGATTAAGCGTGCCTTATTGGGTCCTAATCTAAACATACTACCACTTTTTGAAAATTGATCTTTTTAAGTGTTTGGCGTATTTATTGTTTATTGCACAGCCAAATTGTGAGGTATGGTGTGCTTAATTTGTCCTAAAAATGAACCTCACGAGAAGAAAGGGGAGGTAGCTTATTATAGGATGTGCAAGGCTATCGTTTTCTTGTGATGTGGGACATGGAACGACGTACATTGCACATTCAAAATTCTCTCATTTATGTTGTTTATGGTGTTTTTTCTTCAAGTTTATAGCGATTGGCTAGTATATTTATAGCAACATTTGACGATTTAATCAGTTAAGTATTTTGATTCGAGAAGAAGAACAAAATAACTATGTCTCAGTCTCAAATAAGTTAAAATAGACTATATGAAGTCTAACTTCTTCATTTAAGCTCACTTCGTGCCATCGAACATTATACCAAATAAAAGTAAAACATAAGTTAAATATAATTAAATAATACTAATAATAATATTAGAAGTTCTATGACAAGATTAAATCCTACTCCGCCCTAGTAGATATTACCTTTATGGACTTTTTCCTTCTATTATCTCCTTTTTTAGCTAAATCTTCTTTGATCCCAAGAAAATTGTAGATCTTTCGAGACAACTTCCTTCCACGTGATTTTAGGTCTACCTCATTTTTTTTTTTTTAAAAAACCTTCACTTACCATAGTTTCACACCTATAGACCGATTGCATCTGTAGATCGACATATGACCAAACCAACTCAAGCCACCTTCTCTCACTCTATCCTCATAAGTATTATTTGCACCTTCTAGCGAATATGATCATTTTTAATTTATAGTACGTTTTTGTATGACCACATATCGATTTGCATCTACATTTTGGGGATATGTTAAGACTTTAGCTTACCAACATTACCGGTCATATAACTTTTATGTAAAACTTACCTTTCACTTTGGTAGGCTTTCTTCTATCAACATGCACTTCTTCACATCAGCCATCTGGTATTAATTCTATGAGTAACATCTTGATCAATCTTCTATTCTCTTGAAACAACAACTTAGATATCTATGTTATTTGCATTTTGAACTTCAATTTTCGTTCTTTGCATGCTGAGTAAACTTGCAATGCATGTATGCAGTCTTACTTCTACTCAATATGCAGGCAAACCAAAGGATTATAGATGGTGCAGCAACACGGTTAGAGGTGCCATCGGAGCGGGTGATATCAAATGTGGCAAATTATGGGAATACAAGTGCTGCATCCATTCCCTTGGCATTAGATGAAGTTGCTCGGACTGGAAAGGTGCAGCCAGGCCGTGTGCTGCTGCTGGATTTGGAGCTGGCCTTACATGGTCTTCCACAATATTTAGATGGAGATGACTGAAAAATTTATCCGCATAGAGTGTTTCCATTAAATTAATGAATGCAAAATATATGTCTTTCATATTCACATTTGTGGTTAAGTAATATGGTTTTTTACTTTAACTTTTAACCTGCTAAGGTTAACTTTAATGATTTCATGTAAATACCTGATACAAATAAATATTTACCAGCTGGTGTTGGCCTCACATCTGGGTAATGCAAGTTCCAGATAGTGGTTAAACTAATTCGAATGAACCTGCTTTGTTGATTGTTGTAATTATAAGTGTAAATTTTATGTGAAAAGTTCAAAAATAAATATTCTGAAAAGCGACCTAAAGATGATGAATGTTGATCACATTAAGTAGCTCAGTAAAGGAAGAAATTATGTCCCAGAAAGGTCCTCACATGCCTTTATTGTAATTTAAAGGACTTCTATGAGAATATCTTATGAAAATTGTTGTTATTTTTCAACATTAGAGGAAATCATGTATTTTTTGTTAATTTAAATTCTTAATATTAGTTCATCTCAACTTTTAAATATTTTTCTATATTTTTTATTTTCAAAGAGTTAAAAAATCCGAATTTTTAAAGGGTTAAAAAATCCGAGTATCATTTTTGGATGTTTGTGTTTGTAGAATCGTTAGTGCTGCTTGCAGAATCATGAGTGTTAGGGTCATATATAAGTTTAAATGTAACACGTAAGGAATTACATTATATAACATTGTACAAATAAAGAAATATTTTATGTTAGGTAATTAAAATCTTATTTTTTATAGCCTTAAATATTAATTCTTTCTCAATTTATGAGGCTTTTTTGGTTTCGATCTCGATATTCGACCTATGTTAACTTTTGACCAACATTTAACAAAATTATTTTAACTAAATTGACATGAGAAAAATTGCAACATATAGTACTTATTGCATAGTTTTGAATATCTAATCGAGTTGACTTAGTCAACTTTAGCTTAAAAAATTAGTCAAATTAACTTTGAAAAAAGAAAAGTGTAAAAATTGGAACATATGAGTAATATTTCTACATAATTCAAATAAAAAAAAGAATTTAATAAGTAAAATTGTAGTTGGAGCAACGTTGATTTCGAAAGTGCTACCATGCCTAATTTTAACATCAAAATTGCGTTGTTTGCAAGAAGTTATTATCCATGCACCACATGTTTTGGTTCTTTTGAGACAACATTGGGCTAAACTGGGCCCATTTAGGAGTTGGAGCAACATTAAATCACGTAATGGGGGAAAAATGGAGATATCATAAGTAAAATAATTTTTAATACTATCATTTTTACTATGCTACCTATTTCAAACTTGAAAATTTCTTGAAGTTTGAAATAACTCTAGAAACTTTTTTATTGTGTTTATAAGTAAGACTCCAACTGGATCAAAACTCTTAACCTAGGTAATATCACGAGCTTATCGGAAGCTTTAGTAATTTGTGTTTGGTTAAA
Source organism: Lycium barbarum (assembly GCF_019175385.1). NCBI lineage: Eukaryota > Viridiplantae > Streptophyta > Magnoliopsida > Solanales > Solanaceae > Lycium > Lycium barbarum. The sequence continues at coordinate 112,947,910 of NC_083345.1, read as the reverse complement.
TCATTTGAAAAGCATTTCTGTTAGTAATAACAAATAATTTGTGTTTGGTCATTTTTTCCGGAAAATACTTATTTACAATTAATATTATTAGAGAAAGCATTTGTTTTGGGAAAAAAAAATTAGCTTCACAAAAGTTTTGCCAAATAAACCATGAAAATTGAAGCCATCAATAGACTTGATGTGCTAATATGCACATTTCTACGTATAATTAAAAATGGTGTCCTGATCGTTGACAGAAATCTACTAGAAAGAAAATTAGTGCTAAAATTGCAAGGACAGCACCACCAACTGTTGCACCAACAATAATGCCTGTACTACTAGATTTCTTTGACTCTGCGGATGCCCCTGGAGAACATCATACACATTGACTCAGACTTCTTGTCAAGACTCCACCAGAGGGCCATGACGGGCACCCGAAGCTAACCTACCGAGTAACTCTAAGCATACGTCTCATAATCATTTCTGGGTGGACCCCAAAGGTAGCTCATGGTTGTCATAACCTGTAGGGACATATATCACAACATAATGGTGCATCTCTGTATAATCATCAACAATTATAGCCATCATCACCAGCCGACAAGGCCACCAATATGTTATATAATAATATGAACCGATAGAGCTATAAAACATCTAACTATACTCACACGTCTACGAGCCTCTACATAGAATACAAATGATCATAAGGACCAATACCAAATAGTCTGCAGCTCCGAAGTAAGTGGAGTGCTCCTGAGAATCCGCTGATAGAACACCTACGGGTCTGATCCGTCTCTCTGCCTACCTGCAGGCATGAGCGCAGTGTCCACAAGAAGGAACGTCAGTACGAATAATGTACTGAGTATGTAAGGCATGAATAACAACATAACAAGAGATACAGAACATAACATGAGTTAAGGATAACCTGTACATCTGATTGTCTCTCAAGGTGAACATCATGCATGCTTGGCTTTTCTTAGAAAAACGTTTCTCATATATGTACATATATAGAAACATGAAATATTAGTGTTGCGGAATGTGCATCCCGATCCATAAATATATTATATTGCCGCGGAAGGAACAACCCGATCCATAAATATATTATACTGTCGCGGAACGAACGACCCGATCCATAAATATATTATATTGTCGCGGAACAAACGGCCCGATCCATAAATATATTATATTTCCGCGGAACGAATGACCCGATCCATAAATATATTATATTGCCACGGAACGAGCGACCCGATCCATTTATCCCATAAATCCCGCGTCTGGGCATCCCGCGTCCGGGACGATATCCAGCTATATATATATATATATATATAAGTAGCATGCATGAGAGCCCAATAAAAGCTACAACTTTATCGGAGTGCCGTAAGGTCAGTACCCTCCGATTTATATTAAGGAACAATCATTATCGTTATATCTCACCTTGAAGGAACAAGTAACATAAGGTGAGATTAACAACAATGAATAAAATCGAGAAAATCATGAAATAAGCTCAATAATCTCATAACAGCCTTAAAATCACAAGCTTTGGAACTTCTAGAATTGAAATCATCATCATCATCTTCATCATAGAAAACACCTCATCTTTAGTATCATAAGAAGCTTTTAAGAATCATGAACTTCTAACTTTTGGAAGTAAGAAGGTTATAGAAACATATATGGAATCATAACATAGGAATCATGCCTTTTGAACAAAATCATAAGATGAGATCAACATCAACAAATATAATCAGAAATCTTAAAACCAGCTCAGTAATCTCATAATGACATTAAAACCATAACTTTGGAATCTCCAGAAATGGGATCACCATAATCCTCAACATGGTCCTTATAGAAAACATTCGTCTTCAGCATCATAAGAATTTTGAGAATCATGAGCTGCTAGTATTTTCGGAAATAAGGTATTATGGAAGTCAAGTATGCGTTCATAGGAAAAGAATCATGCCTTTAAAAGAAAGAGGAATAGCCTTAACATACCTTTTGGTCTCCTTACCAAGGGTGGGGTGTGACAAGATAAATCTCAAAGAATAGTCTCAAGATCATGAATGTTACACCCCGTACCTCGGAGAAGCACTGGTTAAATTTGAATGTAAGTATGTCGAGTTATGGCTAGGTAAAACAACTTTGGAGTATGAGGAACGAGGCATTATTAAGTATATTGTTTAAGTAAAGGATGATTATGATATCGTAAGTCGTAATCGGGAAAGACTATTTTGAAACACAAGAACATGGCCATTATCAAGTATAATAAATGATAAATATCATGTATGGAGAGTTCCGGAAGATTTCTAGATCAAGCAAATTGAAGAAAATAAGTTTGACGAAAATTTGAAAAATGTTGGGCAGATTCTTTAGTCCACTTTGGAGGGGAATATCTCCTAGTATATTAGGAGTTTTAAGGTTTTTCAAAATCCTAAAATGAAGTTCGCCGAGTCTAGTTTCTAACGCAACAAACCTCTCATAGATAGGACATCGGAGGAGAGAATTATGAACGTTACAAGTTAGGCTGGCAGAGCAGAAACAGTGCTGCTACAGTGCTGCTACAGTACTGCCGACTTTACCCACTTATAAAAGGGTTAAAATCCCTCTTTTTGGTCATAAAAACCTCTCAAATACTCCAGAAAAATCAGCAAGCATAAGAGCAAATATACATCACAAAAGTGAGAATTTTGGGTAATTTCAAGTGACGGAGTATTAATCGAGGTCCAAGTAACGTGCGGTTGTGATTATAGTATTGTCGTGCGGCGGAATTGGATTGGATTCAAGGTGAATATTGGAGATATTATTTCCCTAACAAGGAAAAGGTATGAATCTCTCCTTATTGGTATTAATTTCGGCTTCTTTACGGAAATAAAGTTATTAAATAGTCGTATCACAAGTTGGTTAGTTGAGAAATTTAGAAAACATCGTGTGGGATGTTTTAGGAAATATATTGGTATGGATAATGGTGTTGATGATGTTGGTATTGTTGTTGTGGATTGGTTGCTGATATTATGATTTCGGGCTAGGCATATAAACAGAGGAGATGCTGCCCGAATTTCGACAGAATCTAAAAGGATTTTAATTAAAGTTTTGAGACAAGTGCATGATGTCGAGCCTAACAATGGTATGAATGGTTTTATACGTAGATTGTGAGTCAGGAAGTAAGTGGAAGTCGAGAAATTATCTTCCAGGTATGTTAAGGCTCGCCCCTTTCTTTCAAAGGCATGATTCCTATGTTACGATTTCATAAATGTTTCCATAACTTCTTTGTTTTTAAAAGTTAGAAGTTTATGACTCCAAGACATGATTCCCTTCCCGATAATCCATAAATGTTTTCCAAGAATGCCATATTTTCCAAACCAGAGATTTATGATTCTATGAGCTCTTATGATAACAGCGATGAACATGTTTTTACGATGATAATGATGATGTCAAAGATGAGAATATTTTCTATGATGATTATGATGATGATGATTTTATGGTTAAAAGTCTCAAGTTTATGATTTTAATGCTATTATGAGATTATTGAGCTTATTTCATGACTTTCTCGATTTTATTCATTGTTGTTGATCTCACCTTATAATAATTGTTCCTTCAAGGTGAGATAGAACGATGATGATTACTCCATAATATAATCGGAGGTTACCGACCTTACGTCACTTCGATGTATTTATAGCTTTTATTTGGCTCTCATGCATGCTTTATATATATGTATGTATTTTTTCACACCGCGCCGCGCTATAGTCGGCCAGGCATGGCACGTAGATGTGCACACCACTGCAGTGGGCATGTTATGATATTGCCCCGGACGCGGGAGGCCCGAACACGGGCTAATAATGATAACATCGAGCCTTAATGGACGGGCATGATAATATATATATGACACCGAGCCTTAATGGCCGAGCATGGTACTATGTATATGTATAGAAATTTTTGTTTTTAAAAGGCTAAGCATGCATGACATCCGCCTTATGAGGCATTCAGATGTACAGGTTATCTCTCTTATTCCATGTTACCTTTCATCTCTATATTATGTTGTTATTCATGCCTTACATACTCAGTACATTATTCGTACTGACGTCCCTTCTTGTGGACGCTGTGCTCATGCCCGCAGGTAGGCAGGGAGACGGATCAGACCCGTAGGTCTTCTATCAGCGGATTCTTAGGAGCACTCCACTTTCTTCGGAGCTGCAGTCTACTTGGTATTGTCCTTATGATCATTTGTATTCCATGTAGAGGCTCGTAGACGTGTGTGTAAAGTTTGATGTTTTATAGCTCTACCGGTTCATAATGTTGTATAATATATATATATATATATATATATATATATATATATATATATATATATATATATATATATATATATATATATATATATATATTAGTGGCCTTGTCGGCCTTATTGTGAGCTCTTGGTACTTTACTGTTAGCCTTGCCGGCTTTATGATATACGTTATGTTGTGGCGACCTAGTAGGTCCGCATATGTACATATGTGCTGAATGAGCAGATATTCCTATTTTGGGCCTTTTCTGTGTGCAGGTGTTCTTGAGTTATGGTTTATAATATTCAAAGTAACGGATAAGTCAGGTGGTTCCCGGCCTACGGGTCGGAGCCCGTCATACTCCTGGTAGGGGTGTGACAATGAATAAGCTCAATAATATCATAAGGATCATGAGATTCATAGACTTCTAGCATTTGGGGAAGCAAGGATATTATGGATATGGCACAAAGGTTTATAACAAAAGAATCATATATTTAGAAAGAAAGGGTTTAGCCTTAACGTACCTTTCGGTTTCCTTGGTCACCTAATGTTTATTCTTCCAAGCCTACAAATCTACACATAAACCATTCATACTATCATTAGGCGCGTTGTCACCCACTTGTCTCAAGCATTTAAATAGAATCCCTTTAGGATCTGTCGAAATTCTGCCAACTGTAGCACTATAGCAGCGCGCGACACTACTCTGCCCGCCTAACTTGTAACATCCATAATTCTCTATTCCGACTCTGTATCGATGAGAGATTTATTGCGTTGGAAACTAGACTCGACGAACTTCATTTTAGGCTTTTGAAACATCTTAAAACTCCTAATATACCTGGAGATATATCCCTCCAAATTTAACCCAAAATTTTGTCCAAAGTTCTGTCCAAAGTTCTGCCAACTTTTTCCAAATTTTCGACAAATTTATTTTCTTCGATTTGCTTGGTCCCGGAGTCTCCCATAGCTTATTATATGAACTTAAACCCTCATAACCATAAGGTTGGCGCATATAATATCATATATCCTTGAAGGTAACTCCAGTAACCGTACTTAAAACAGCCATCAATACTTATAAATTTCAACGTACGAAACTACGGGGTGTAACAATTATAGACTTATGTATTGACATCACATGAGTCTCAGACAGTGTATAATCAGTATTGGCTTAAGTTCCATAATCAGAAACAGTTATCATGCTATCAGTTATAGCTCAGTCTCAGTATCATAAATTGCTTAATGTTGATCACGTGTATATGTATTTTTGGCCCTAGGCCATAGTTTATGCATACGCATTGCTTGGGCCTGAGGCCACAGTTTTTGTGCACATTATTTGAGCCCTCGGCCACAGTTTATATTTACAGTTATATAGGTGATCCTTCATTCAGAAACAGGAAGTATTCATATCTTTACTTCATATGTTCTATTCAGTTATTAGTTTCAATTTGAGTACTTACAGTTCTTTCTTTCAGTTTGCTTTACATACCAGTACAATTCAAATGTGCTGATGTCCTTTTTTTATTGCTTGGGGCCTGCATCACGATATATAGGTTGACGATCTAGCTAGCTAGGATTGCTCGTATCAGCTGCTTGGTGAGCCCCAGTTCCTTTGGGGCGTTATCCTGCTTTCGATTTTTCCTGTTTTAGACAGTTATCTTTTCAGTATTCTTTAGAGACTTCATAAATATAGTCTAGTGAGTCATATATTAGCAAACCTTGATATGTTAGCCTTGTTGGCATTGATTTCAGATGTTTTAGACTTAAACAGTATTTCTGCATTTGATATATTTCAGCCAGACTTTTTAGTAGATCAGCATGTGTTAGTCTCATTTCCTTATTTTAGCATGTTTTGATATCACATATTGATTCAACCAGCCTGTGGATTCGCTAAAATGCAATACATATGTGTTGAGAGACAAATGAATTGAAATTGACAAGTTCAAGTGTAAGAAATGCATAAAAATATGCAGACAATTACCAGGATACATAAATAACAGCACTTGGCACTAATTTGTTACTAAAATTTATTATCTTTGGACAAATGAAAAAGATAAAACTAAATATAATTAATTACTATTTCTAACGTGCCCAAAAGAGAAAGAAAGCCATGTTGAAGCCGTGCATGCATGATCGATCACCTTCCTCCAGGAAGTGGTAAAGACATATGGCTCGTTATGCTATCAATATGGATACTGCGTTCACTTTGTTCGTATCCAAATCCCAACGGCTGCAGTAAGGATTCTGTCTCCTCCGAATTTTGATCAGTTAGAGCCCATGAGTGCTTCAATCTCGATCCAGCTTCCAATTCTGCTGCAACATCCTTCATTGTAGGTCTATCCTCTCCTTTAACATTTAAGCATCTCTGTGCAAGCATAGCAACTTTTTTCAATTGCCCTGTACTTCTCTCATCACAAACTATATTGGCATCTAGAATATCAAACAAATGACCCTTCTCCACTGAAGATGTGAAATATTTAGCTAGATTTCTCTCTTCCTCGGGTCTATCAAAACGTACAGCTTTTCTCCCAGTTAGGAGCTCTACAAGCACTACTCCGAAACTGTATACATCACTTTTTTCAGTTAATTGATTTGTTTGCAAGTATTCAGGATCTAGATATCCTAGAGTTCCTTGAACCAATGTAGATAACTCTGTCTGATCAGCAGGAACCAATCTGGATGCTCCGAAATCAGACACTTTGGCTGTATAGCTTTTGTCTAGAAGAATGTTGACAGACTTGATATCTCTATGGATGATAGGAGGGTAAGCGGCTGAGTGCAAGTATGAAAGTACTCCAGCAGTTTCTGCAGCAACTCTCAGACGAATGTCCAAAGAAAGAGTGGAGGCCTTTACTTTATCATGTAATTGTTCAGAAAGTGTTCCATTGTTGATAAATTCATACACCAATAGTGGAACTTCTGTCTCTAGGCAACAACCTAAGAGCTTAACCACATTCCTATGGTTGATTTGGGAGAGGACAATGACTTCATTTATGAATTGCTCAATCTGATTGCGATCAATTACCTTCGATTTCTTGATGGCAACGATGCGATTATCTTTCAGATATCCTTTGTACACAGTTCCATAACCTCCTTGACCAATAACTCTATCTTTGTCAAAGTCATTAGTTGCCCTTTCTAGCTCTTCCGCTGTTAAAATCTTTATTGTGTTAGTATTACTTGATCCCTCTTGCCCGGTGAGTCGTTGCTGTAGAACTAATCCACCATTTTCTTGGAAAAACTTCTTCTTCATCATTAACATCTTTCTCCTTTGGAATCCAGTGTATGACCAGCCACAAACTATAAGAATCAGAAAAGCAGCCCCTACTGTGACACCTGTAATATAAGATGACTTAGGATAAAAATATATGCACGTATGTGCGTGTGGATTCAACAAGAAGGAACTCTTTCTCTGCATCAGACGTTTTAGGTTGATAGACCCTTGTGGTCCGGCTCTTTCCCGGACCCCGCGCATAGTGGGAGCTTAGTGCACCGGACGGTCCTTTTAGACGTTTTAGGTTGATGTATGTATTTGTTGAAAAGAAAATTGTTACCTTTTTCCAAATCTGGTATATGCAGCTAACGAAGAACTTTGAAGTTCAATTATCCTTTAGTTGATCACAACAGTTTGCCAAAAATTACTAAAGATTACTTGTTCGTCATTAGTTGACTCGTTTGATTGACATATCAGTTTTTTTTTTTTTTTTAATTTATATAAATGTTATAAGTTCAAAACTAAGCTGCAAAGAAACCAAGTCGACATGAAACTTATATTGAAAGAGAAAATTATCACCGGAATTTAAAACAAGCAAAGTACTGTTGGTATACTACGTGAAATCCAACTTATGCTAAACTGCTCCATTACTACAAGGAAAAATAATATTTGTAATGGGAGAATCCGTTTTAAATTTGAGCATCAATAGGTATAAAACCCTCACAAATTCCATTACCATTGACGATTCCATCGTAAAACCGTCACAAATCTGTCATAAATATTCTCATCACAAATCTACAAATCTGTGTTTTTCTTTTTCTGTTTATTCATGCAAGAAATAATCAAACAAGTCGTATTTGACGGGCTTCTCCAACAACTAAGAATTACGATTAACCTGTTTCTAGCAGAATTTCAAAGAAGTTAAGAAAGGTACCTATAAAAAGATTATCACGAATTTTTCTCTGAGGATTGTTACGACTGCACTCAGTACCATCACCACTGAAATCTGGAGGGCACGTGCATGTATAGTTCCCTTCTGTATTCTTGCAAATGGCATCTTTGGCACACCTATAATCTGATTTCCGATCTATACATTCGTTGATATCTGCAGACTCATAGATTATAAGGTGTTATAATAAGTTCAAAAAGTAAACTAATATAGAGAAAATGAATTTTGATGGAATATCATTTATTTTAAAGGATTTAAGCCCAGCATATTTATTTTAAAGAAGGTCACAGCAACAATGAAGAAATAGTCTACACCTTCCCACAACCAGAGGAAAAAACCATATTAAATTAAAACATAGAACTAAAAGATATTTAATTAGGAATTCGCCAATATTTCGAGAGGGGAGAAACGTATACATACCTAGGCAACCATCTTCCAAGTATGGATTCCCCTCATATCCGTGCATGCAGAAACAACGATATCCAGTTGAATTATAATGACAATTACTGTTGTTACTCTTACATGCGTATGCAGTCTTTTTTTTCTTAGCTATTTCACATGTTTCCTTACCAATTGCCCAATCTACCACAAGAGGAAGCTGTTAGGATTTAAATCCCAAATCCGACCTTTGTAAGCAGGTTCCCAGGAAAGATTGGAGGGTCACAGCTGGACCACTTAAATACCAACCTCCTTAGACAGAACCTACTTACGCCGTGATGTAAGTGAAGAATAAATAACACACACAGATTTATAGTGGTTCACCCTCAATGTGAGAGCTACGTCCACGTTGCTGCTGCAGATCTTATTAAAGAAGAAATATTACAAGTGTTTACAACACTCAACCTCACAACCCCAATCCCAATTACACTCAAGAATTTTACCACAGAAAATTCTCTCAAAGACCTTCTCTTACTTAGGCCTTTCACTAAGAGTATTTCTCTTAGATTTTTTTTTTCTTTGGGATGTGTTGTCTTCTTCAATTTGGTGTGTTTTACAAATGAACCATAAGCTACCTATTTATAGGAATGAATTTCCTATGATGAGGTAAGCGCTTACATCACGACTATCATGAGGTAAGCGCTTACATCACGACTAGGTGAACAAAAGAATTGACTTGTTTGGCCAATTTCACACCCAACAAATCTCCCACTTGAAGACTAATTTTAATTTGTCTTCACACTTTGATCGATGCAGCAGCTCTTTCCTAGTTTCATACTTCGTGCAGGCCAACTGAAGCTGAGCATAACTTCAGTTTGTCTATCGTCACTGCCTTTGTCAGCATGTCTGCTGGATTCTGACTCCCTGCGATCTTCTCAAGCACTAGCGCTCCATCTTCCAAAGCTGATCTAATGAAATGGTACCGGAGTTGTATGTGCTTCGTTCGAGCATGGTAGACCGGGTTCTTTGCCAAATGAATGGCACTTTGGCTATCACAATATAGCACACTTCCCTCGTGGTCCTGATCCAATTCCCACAGAAAAGATTGTAGCCACATCATTTCCTTTGTGGCCTCCGTCACAGCAACGTACTCAGCCTCACAACTAGAGAGAGCTACTATCTTTTGCAACTTGGAAACCCAAGAGATTGCAGTACCTCCGAAGGTGTAAACATACCCGGATGTGCTCTTTCTGCTATCAATATCACCACCGTTGTCAGCATCAACATACCCTTGCAATCCTGTTTTTGATTTTCGGAAATACAGAGCTGAACTCGAGCTGCCTTTCAGATATCTGAATATCCACTTCACAGCCTCCCAGTGTTGCTTTCCCGGATTGCTCATAAATCGGCTGACAACTCCCACTGCATGTGCAATGTCTGGCCTTGTACATATCATTGCATACATAAGACTACCGATTGCAGATGCATAAGGTATCTTGTCCATCTGCTTCTTCTCATCCTCGGTTGTCGGCGACTGATCCTTTGACAACCGAAAGTGTCCAGCCAAGGGAGTGCTGACTGGCTTGGCATCATGCATGTTGAACCTTTTGATAACTTTCCTCACATATTCTTCTTGTGAGAGTTTAATGCCCTCCTTGCTTCGGTCGATTCTCATCCCAAGGATTTGCTTTGCAGCTCCCAAATCCTTCATTGCAAACTCTTCCGATAACCCTTTTTTCAACCGATCAATCTCCTGTAGGTTTGCTCCTACGATTAGCATGTCGTCGACATAGAGTAGCAGTATCATGTACGAGTCTTCAAATTTTTTGAAGTAACAGCAGTGATCTGCCTCGCACCTTGAAAAATCAGCTTTCTTCATAAAGCTGTCAAACTTTAAATACCACTGTCTTGGAGCCTGTTTTAGTCCGTACAGACTCTTTTGAAGTTTGCACACCAGATTCTCCTTTCCTTTGACTTTGAATCCCTCCGGTTGTCGCATGTAGATTTCCTCGTCTAGATCACCGTGAAGAAATGCAGTTTTCACGTCCATCTGTTGCAGATGTAGATTTTCCTTTGCTACCAGTCCAAGAACAGTTCTGATAGTCACCATCTTGACTACGGGAGAGAAGATCTCCGTATAGTCGATGCCTTCTTTCTGTTGAAATCCCTTTGCAACCAGCCTTGCTTTATAACGCTTGCTTCCATTGGGTTCTTCCTTTATCCGATAAACCCATTTGTTTTGCAATGCCTTCTTATCCTTTGGCAACTCGGATAATTCCCATGTATGATTTGCCGATAGTGAATCCATCTCATCCTTCATTGCCAGCTCCCACTTAGTCGATTCATCGACTTGCATTGCTTCTTCATAACATTCCGGCTCCCCTCTATCAGTGAGTCGAATGTAGTTGAGGGATGGAGAGTACCTGTGAAGCGGCTTCCTGATCCTGGATGATCTACGCAGTTCTGTGATTGGCGTCTGTTCATTTGTTTCAGAATCAGCACTTTCATCAGCACCTTCTCGGATTGTTTGTTCCTCTGCCTCGGCTGTACCTGGCTGCGGCTCAGGTGTCGGGAAGTCCCTCAAATCGACTATTTCCGATTCCTTGTCCTGACATTCTGAATTTTTTTGCAACTTGTCTTTGTACAGCACCTCTTCGTTGAAGACAACATTCCTGCTTCGGATGATCTTCCGATTTTGTTCATCCCAAAATCGGTAACCAAGCTCGGTGTCACCATAGCCAATAAAGTAACACTTCTTTGATTTTGGATCAAGCTTGCTTCTAGCCGTATCATCATTATGAACATATGATAAGCAACCGAACACTTTCAGAAATGAAAGATTTACCTTCTTGCCACTCCAGACTTCTTCTGGAATTCTGAAATCCAAGGGAACTGACGGTCCTCGGTTAATTAAGAAGGCCGCGGTATTGACTGCATCTGCCCAGAATGTCTTGGGCAGTCCAGAGTGTATTCTCATACTCCGAGCACGCTCGTTCAAAGTTCGGTTCATTCTTTCGGCTACTCCATTCTGTTGCGGCGTTCCAGGAATAGTCTTCATCATCTTGATCCCATTATCGGCACAGTACCGTTTGAAATCACCATCAGTGTATTCTCCGCCGTTGTCGGACCTCAAACACTTCAACTTGAGGTTTGTTTCATTCTCGACCATGGCTTTCCATCTTTTGAATACACTAAACACATCGGATTTATTTTTCATAAAATAAACCCATACCTTCCTGGTTGAATCATCAATGAAGGTCACGTAGTAGTGTGATCCTCCAAGGGAGGGTACAGTGGTAGGTCCCCACACGTCTGTGTGCACCAATTCCAGCTTTTCGACCTTCAACTCTCTGCCTGCACTTGAGAAGCTTACTCGCTTTTGTTTTCCGAGAATGCAGCTCTCACACGTATGAAGGTCCACCGTATTCAGCTCCGGAATTAAGCCATTTGTCACCAACAGCTTCATCCCCTTCTGGCTGATATGCCCCAGCCGACAATGCCACAAATCGGTCTTCTTTGTGTTGTCAACCACAGCAACAGTATCACGACAGCTAGTCGTCATGTAGAGAGTGCCAATCTTCTTTCCTCGGCCAACTACCATAGCACCTTTCGCCACCTTCCAAGACCCATTACCAAAATTGAGATCATATCCCTCATCATCAAGCTGACCTACTGAGATCAGGTTTCGCATCAGCTTTGGAACATGTCTAACTTTTGTAATCTTCCACGAGGATCCATTTGACATCTTCAAATTAATGTCTCCCGTGCCAACAACATCTAGCGGCTCTCCATCGGCTAAATAAACTTTGCCGAGATTCCCAGCCACGTAGTTTGTCATTATATCATGATGTGGGGTGGTATGAAAGGACGCTCCTGAGTCAAGCACCCAAGAGTCTATCGGGCTGTCAACCGATAGCAACAACGCATCGCCAATGTCTTCCGTAGCAGCGTTGATTCCAGCCCCCTTGTTGTCCTCCTTCTTTGGCGCCCTGCAGTTCTTCTTGAAGTGACCTGGTTTTCCACAGTTCCAACACTCAAATGTTCGTCCTGGTCTGGATTGACCCCTGCCATTCCTTGACTTCGATTTGCCCCTATTTCGGTTGTAGTTTCTGTCATAATTTCTGCTTCTGTTTTCAACATTAAAAGCAGAACTCGTCGATGCCTCTCCAGAATCTGTCCTGCGCACTTCCTCAGCAAGGATACGATCCCTAACATCGTTGAACTTTAGTTTTTCACTACCGACAGAATTACTAACCGCTGCTCTCATTGGCTCCCACCTATTTGGTAGGGATGCCAACAAAATTAGAGCTTGCACTTCATCATCGAAGTCAATTTTTACCGATGACAATTGATTTACAATGGTATTGAATTCATTTACGTGTGCAGCAACATGAGCATTTTCCATCATCTTTAGATGGAATAGTTTCTTCATGAGAAATACCTTATTATTTGCTGAAGGTTTCTCATACATGTCAGACAATACCTTCATCATATCAGCGGTGGTCTTCTCCTTTGCCACGTTGTGAGCAACGTTCTTCGACAGCGTCAGCCGAATGACTCCCAGAACTTGTCTGTCGAGGAGATTCCAATCTGCTTGCTTCATCTCCTCTGGTTTCGGACTCAGAGGTTCATGAAGCTTTCTGCCATATAAATAATCTTCAATTTGCATTCTCCAGAACGCAAAGTCTGTACCATCGAATTTACCGATGCCGTGCGTCGTACCATCTTCGCCTCCCATCGTTTCTAAATCACAACACAACCTGTTGCTCTGATACCAGTTGTTAGGATTTAAATCCCAAATCCGACCTTTGTAAGCAGGTTCCCAGGAAAGATTGGAGGGTCACAGCTGGACCACTTAAATACCAACCTCCTTAGACAGAACCTACTTACGCCGTGATGTAAGCGAAGAATAAATAACACACACAGATTTATAGTGGTTCACCCTCAATGTGAGAGCTACGTCCACGTTGTTGCTGCAGATCTTATTAAAGAAGAAATATTACAAGTGTTTACAACACTCAACCTCACAACCCCAATCCCAATTACACTCAAGAATTTTACCACAGAAAATTCTCTCAAAGACCTTCTCTTACTTAGGCCTTTCACTAAGAGTATTTCTCTTAGATTTTTTTTTTCTTTGGGATGTGTTGTCTTCTTCAATTTGGTGTGTTTTACAAATGAACCATAAGCTACCTATTTATAGGAATGAATTTCCTATGATGAGGTAAGCACTTACATCACGACTATCATGAGGTAAGCGCTTACATCACGACTATGTGAACAAAAGAATTGACTTGTTTGGCCAATTCCACACCCAACAGAAGCTTCTCTTTGTTCTGCAAACTGCTGAGGTAATCCTTAGAAAACTTAAAAGCACGTTCTTCGACTACAAAAGCATAGCTGCAATTATTACTAGTGCTGCCTGTCACATAAGTATAATTATTATAGCTGGTTAGGCGTGTGATGACTTTCCATGCTCCCCCACGGATGGATGTCTGGCAGCAACCAGCCCCAGAACACTCAAATCATTATCAGCATCCTCAATACTATCGCAAACGGACACGCATCCTGTTACATAGGAGTGGTTTCTGCTAGGATTATACAAACTCCGAACAATGGCATATGTGTCACAACCAATTGCGATGAACTTATTCGCGGTGGAGTTCACAGTTAAGAATGATGGTAATACTATCGATGGTCTGTTTCTGTTCGTCCTTATCCCATCACGGTAACAATCTCTGGATATGAAATGTAAGATGTTTAGTTGCCCACCGAGAGATATGCTTGTGATTTCAATATTGCTTCTTTGGACAAAAAGCTTGGGAGTTTGAGAGGAGTAGTTACAAGTGACAAGAAATTGATCGTGTAGAGAGCAATCCGGGGTCATCCCAAATGGGAAAGGGACTTTGACATTGCCACAACTTTCACTGCAGTTAGGTCTGGCTATTCTTGTTGGCATGGCACCAAAAGATACTGAAAAGCAAATTATCACCATTAATATTATCAGATCAAGTACTACCATCATCATATAATTAGGACCCATGATAAAGGAGATTAGGAATATATTATGTGTTTGTTGTGATTTTTGATACTTCGATTCGCTTGCCCAATAATGTATCCTTTTATAATAGCCTACTTATAAGTTTGGAAGGACCAAGTCATTGAAATAGAGGGTCAACTACGTTATAAATTTTAGGGAAAAGGACATATATGGCCACTCGGCCATAAATAACTCCATCATCTAGCCCGCTTTTTTCCAAACCCAAAATGTAACAATTAAACAAATCTCATCCATTAGCCAAAACTTAAATAAGACAATTTTTAAATAAAAACTCAAACACAAAAATGTTTGAGACAATTTTTATATATAATATGTGTATTTGTGTATAAAATATGTATCAGTACCTATCTGTAATGTATAGAAACTGTATAAAATATGAATCACTATGGTATGTATCATTTTTGTATATAATATGTATCATTTGTGTATATAATATGTATCAGCACAGTGCAACTGTCCTGTATAGAATAGAAAATTGTATCATTTTTGTATATAATATGTATCATTTTTGTATAGATAGTGTATATGGAATTCCAGCATGTGTATATAAACTGTATCAGTCTTGTATAGAAAGTGTACCGTACGTATAAAAATGTATTATAGAAATCGTATCATTGTGGTATATAATATGTATCACTATTGTATATGTTAAGAATAAATATCATATCATTATTGTATAATATGTGTATAATAAATGTATAATTAACGTATAATTTATGTATAATAAATGTATGATTAATTCCAGCATATGTATATAAACTGTATAATTCTTGTATATAAAGTGTATATATAATTCCATCATATGTATATATGTTGTAGCAGCCCTTCAGTTGTCACGACCCGGCTAGGGGCCGTGACGGGTACCCGGGGCTAACCACCGAGCACCGCTTTTTCTAGTACTTTTTAGACTTATTTAACAATCATTTACCCGATTCATGCTCAATTTATAATAAAAATCGTTTTCATTTAGAAACAAAATGCTTCCATACATACAAGCCCTTAGGCTAGCAAAAATACCATATATACATATACATAATGACCCTGTCACGAAACCACACGACCCACATCGAGTATCTATGAGCCTTTATGCGATGACATCTACAATTGTACACAAAAGAATCATCATAGGCACCTCCGGGACAATGGAGGGCTTTCAGTCAGCTAGCAGCTCTAAGAATCCGGAGCAAGATCTCCTCCCTGTCTACCTGTGGGCATGAACACAGCGTCCAAAGAAAAAGGACGTCGGTACGAATATTGTACTGAGTATGTAAGGCGGGAATGAAATAAACAACATAATGGAAAGATCATGCGTCGTGAGACAAGGACATAACCTGCATAAGTGTCATAGGCAACTGTATTACTTATATCACATTTTATACAATCATAGTATATATGTTATCTCATCCCATACATCATCGCGTACATCATCACATCATAATCTGTATCGTCACCCGCGTCCGAGTAACCCTCATATGCCGCCCACTAGTGGTGATCATGCCCATCCCTCGTCTTTTTTATATAAAGCATTATAAGTGTAGTTATTGAAGGGGAGCCTTAGGGCCGTGGAAACAGCCTCTTGCAAAAATGCAAGGTAAGACTGCTTACAATAGACCCTTGTGGTCCGGCCCTTCCACGGACTCCGCGCATAGCGGGAGCTTAGTGCACCGGGCTGCCCTTTTTATTATAAGTGTTGTCATTGTCATGCTTTGTATTTGTAAACTTTTTATATAAAACCTTATAAGAGTAATTTTTACTTCAGAATATAGTAATAGTCAGTCAATGACTACTTTCTATTTGAAGGGAGTTGAGTATGAGCAAGTGTTGTCATTGTCATGCTTTGTATTTGTAAATTTTTTATGAAAAACATTATAATAGCATTTTTTACTTCAGAAAATAGTCAGTCAATGGCTACTTTTCTATTTGAAGGGATGTGAGAATGAGCAAGTGTAGTCATTATGAAGCTTTGTATTTGTAAACTTTTTATAGAAAACCTTATAAGAGTAATTTTTATTTCAGAATATAGTCAATGGCTACTTTTCTATTTGAAGGGAGGTGAGTATGAGCAAGTGTTGTCATTGTCGTGCTTTGTATTTGTAAACTTTTTATAGAAAACATTATAAGAGTATTTTTACTTCAGAAAATAGTCAGTCAATGGCTACTTTTCTATTTGAAAGGAGTTGAGTATGCGCAAGTGTTGTCATTGTCATGCTTTATATTTGTAAACTTTTTATAGAAAACATTATAAGAGTATTTTTTAACTTCAGATTATAGTTAGTCAATGGCTACTTTTCTATTTGAAGGGAGGTGAGTATGCGCAAGTGTTGTCATTGCCATGATTTATATTTGTAAACTTTTTATAGAAAACCTTATAAGAGTAATTTTTACTTCAGAAAATTGCTATATCCCGCATTTTGTGCGTTTGGATAATTCAAGATAATCGCGGGAAGATAGCAAGCAAGGCCATGTTTTTATTTTGCTTGGCATACAAGTTGCTTATGAAAATTTTGAAGTGAAAATATTAAGAAAGGCTAGGGGCAAAAAGGTAAATTCGTAATATGACTCATGGAAATGTGGGGGAAGACGAAGGGCAAATTTGGAATTTGGAAAAAAATAATTTTTCATGAATTGTAGAAAGAAAAAAAATGTGGACTTGAGTTTTGGGCCAAGTTGACCATCCAAATTGGTGTGGGCTTATGCCCACATAAAAGTTTAATGAGCAATTTAAAAGAAGACCAAGTCTTCATTATATTCACATAATCCTCTAGAAATTTCAAGAAACAAAGAACAAGAACAAAAAGGGAGAAAAACCCCTAGGCCATTTCGGCCAAGGCAAGATCAACAAAAACTTTGGAAAAATTTTCTTCAAAAATTATTTTCTACCAATTGAAGGGTTCCTAGTAAAGTGAAGTGGTCTTTGGAGCAAGAAAAATCCATATTCTTGCAAGTTACAAGGCATAGCTAAGTGGGAAGTCAAGGAAAAAAAAAGGTAAGAATTTATCCTCTTTTATATGTTATGGATGTTTATGTATGTTGTAGTATGCAAAAGTGAATGAAAATCATGAACATAGAGATGTAGGTGGTGGCCGTGTATATGGTGTGTATATCCATGTATATGTGTTGAATTGTGAAGGAATGGTGAGCAAGTTTTATTTAGTATTTTGGTTGTTGTGTTGTGGATTTTATGTTGCAAATAAAAGCTTAATGAGCTTAGTGAAGTTTTAGTAGTTGGAGGCTTGTTGTAGAAGTTTATGTAAATTGAATATGATGTTCTTGCATGTATGGAATATAATGTTGTTAGTATGATGTTGTTAGTGCGTAAATTATTAGGTTGACATTGTTGTTGATAGTTTGGCCGGGTTAAATTCCTAGATTGTTGTTGACTAAAATTAGCCAAGTTGAATTTTTGGAGATGGTATATTTACAGGGGAAGTGCTGCCGAAATTTCGGTAGACAAAGTGTTAGTTTAGGATGAGATTCTTGGATGTTCATAGCTAATGTTTATATTCATTAATATTGTTATAGATTTTGGAAGCCCAAGAGTTAAGTTGGATTGATTAAGGAAGCTTGCAAGGTATGTAAGGCTCGTCCTTTTCTTTCAAGGCATGATCCCGACGTTAAGATTTCACATTTATTTTCACATCTCCTGGATCTCGAAATTTAGGTGTTATGTTTCCGATGCTATAATTTCGTAGTTACTTCTAAACCTTCCTTATCATTCAAAGATAAAAGTCTAGGGTTCCAAGATATGATATCCTTCCTAATGACCCATAATGGTTTCCAAAATGTCTATATCTTTCCAAAGTAAAGGTGTATGAATTTGTAAGCTTCTATGACTACGATGATGAATATGCTTTTGTAATGGCAACAAAGAAATTAAAGAAAAGGATTGTCTAGAATGATTATGACAAGAATGATTGTATGTCTAAAAGCCTTAAGTGAAGGATTCAATATGAATACAAGAATAATGAACTAGTTCTTGAGTCCAACTTTATTCCTTTGTCATGACTCTATTTTCTAAAGACTCCAAAGTACATGAAGTAATGTTTTATGAGGTTTACGATCTTGTTCCATGTTTTCTCTTAATGCTATTCTTCATTGATAGTCTCGCCTTATAGTATTAGTTCCTTCAAGGTGAGACAAGACGATCATGATTATTCCATAATGTAATCGGAGGTTAACGACCTTACGTCACTCCGATGGATATATGACTTTCTTTGGGCTCTCATGCATGCTATTTACATGTTATAAGTATATGTATACGTATATGGGGAAGATGGGGAAAGGGAAGGCGCTATAGACGCACAGCCACCTGACCAGTTGGAGTATGATACATGATATCGTCCCGGACGCGGGATGCCCGGACGCGGGATATATGGCTAAATGGATCGGAGCCGACGCCTCGGCAATATGATATGTTCTATTTTCTATATATATATGAAAAGAGATGTTTTCCAAGAAAGTAAAGTATTATTTGCACATATGGATCGGGCTGCACGTTCTGCAGCAATATGCTATAGTATATGCACACGTGGATCGGGATGCACGTTCCGCAGCGCTAAGCATGCATGGTATCCGCCAAAGGGCACTTATATGTACAGGTTACCTTTCTACCTCATGACATGCTCTATGTTTCTTTTATGTTATTATCCTTGTTCTATATTTTCCGTATGTTATTATTCATGCCTTACATACTCGGTACATTACTCGTACTGACGTCCCTTCTTGTGGACGCTGCGTTTCATGCCACGCAGGTGAGCAGGCAGACAGGCTCGGTTCCTAGGAGCTCTATTGACGACATATTGGCAGCGCTCCAGTTGTTCCGGAGCTCCAGTTTCTTGGTACTACTTTTGTGTACATGTTCGGGCTCGGCAGTACCCGGCCTTCCTTGTTATCATATGTATTTTGTTAGAGGCTCGTAGACAGATATGTACAGTCAGATGTTTTGTACTTTTGTTGTCCTCGTCGCTGTATAATGTGCTAGCAAAGTTTATCAGTCCATGTTTATAATTATGCTATTAATGTTAGTGTTAAGTAACAAAAAAAAATAGTATATACGGTATAGTTCATACGGCCCACTCAGTAGTAGAGGTAAAACGATAGATAAGAGGTGCTCGGTACAAGTATCGGGTACCCGTCGCGGCCCCTAGTTGGGTCGTGACAAAAATAGTCCGTCAATGGCTACTTTTCTATTTGAAGGGAGGTGAGTATGAGCGAGTGTTGTCATTGTCATGCTTTGTATTTGTAAACTTTTTATAGAAAACATTATAAGAGTATTTTTTACTTCAGAAAATAGTCAGTCAATGGCTACTTTTCTATTTGAAGGGAGGTGAGAATGAGCAAGTGTAGTCATTGTCATGCTTTGTATTTGTAAACTTTCTATAGAAAACCTTATAAAGGTAATTTTTACTTCAGAAAATAATCCGTCAATGGCTACTTTTCTATTTGAAGGGGGGTAAGAATGAGCAAGTGTTGTCATTGGCATGCTTAAACCTCCATTGAAAACTTTAATGCTATAGTGGAATTGAATATGAGGAGTAGAAGAATTAATTTTGTGTAATTAGAACAAACTATGCTTTCTGAAAGAAATAAGAATGTTGCTATTGCAAGCTAAAAAGAATCAGGATATATTGGCTTTTATATTTTCTTTTAGTTAGATAAAGGGGATTCTAGGAGAGGGGTGGAGGAGGAGGTATTTAAGCCTTTAAAATTTTAAAGGGTCACATGGCACTAATCCAAATCTGTATTGATATATATTGGAATGTTTATAATTGGAGCAGATTACCCTACCTTTACCAAAAAAAAAAAAAAAAAAAAAAAAACTGGAGCAGATGCATACCCATGGAATTGAGAGTTGAATCGCATAAACACACTTTGCACTCTCTATTACTCTTATTATGGACCATTAATAAGACTGTTCGACTGTTCCTGCAAAACTCATGTCTCTTTGCTACTTGGTCCTCCAAATTTTCTCTCAGCATATTTGTTGTTGTCTTTTGATCTTTTTTCTTCCTGCTTCGTGCTCAATATTTAGTCGATTTCAAAGGAGAAAAATGCTCCGCGTGGAAGCCTCAATGTTCGTGTTTAATATTTCCTTTTGTTTGCCATGTAATCATTTTACCGCGGAAATTGTAGCAAGTATTATCAATCTTTTCCTTAAAAAAATGCTGGTTCTTTTTCACTTTCTGATAATTGTTGTTAGTTACTTCCACCTCTCCTGCTTGAATTGCCTAGCCGTTGGCGACGTGCTCTCTAACTCATTCAGAACGTACAGCATGTTTATTGGAATGTAATAACATCTTAGTGTTTTCTGTTTCCTCTACTAGCATGCTATTCGCCTCCAAGTTTAGATGTCTTCTTTCCTTTGCATATCACTTATTCGATAAATGTTCTATTCGAACTTTAAAAGAAAATATTTATGTGTATTTGATCTCTTTAATCTTAGCAAGTTTCTCCAAAAAGAAAAATTATCTTAGCAAGCTAATTAATTTACTTACATCTCCTGAATAGCTACGTCTACATTTGAAGATAATGTACTCATGGCCTGAATAGACTAATAAAGATGAATATGCTGGAGATTTCTTGAATGGATTTAGTTTTTGTTTATCGTGTTCAATTGGTTTGGTGAGTTTTTATGATTTAAGCTTTTGCTGTGAAAGTTTTCTAAAGTAGATTAGCTTTAATCTTCTAGAATTGGAATCACGCGATATTTACATAATTGCTAGATTGACTTCTCGTGTCTTTTCAAATTACTGCTCCTTTTAGTGCGAAGAGATGAAAAACGTGCCCTGATTGGATGAGCTGTCTCAACAATCTACTTCATATTTAGGTAGAATTTATTATTATGGATAGAATTTATGGAACGTGTTTAGTATCTTCCGTTATACTTCTCTGATGTAAAGTTGACTTGAGGGGAATGGCCCGTAACATGAAGGAGATCTCAAGGATATACCTTCAACTCTATTTGCTAAAACTTGAGTATTGTAAAATCAAATAGATTTTTCTGAAATTGATACCAATGTAGCTCATTATCTGAAGCAAGTTATCGCAGTGAAATTTATACCATCTTGAACTGAACTTTATCACTTTTTGATTTGATGCACTCAAATATCCAATGCAAAACTGGAAAAATACAAATATTTCATCATGATAGTTGGCCTCAGCACTAAACCATAACACAATTATCTTCCATCTTCCCATATATCCAGAAGTATTTGCAATGTACGGAGTAGAATCAATAGAGGTGATAAATTAAGCAACAATCTAACCAACAACTTGCAATTGAACAACTATTTAATTATGTTTTGAAGAGATAACGGTGGATGTCTGAAAAAAAAGTATTGCTATTGAACAATTGAGAGGAGGCAACTTCATCTGTAAAAAGCCTTTGAAATTTTACTATTTGAATATATTGCCCTAAGTATTTCACTGATCTACAAAACATTGATGAGACAGGTTATGTTTACCTGTAGCTCAATATCAAGCAATAGACTGAGAGAATCAGAAAAGTCATGTTTCTTGATAATCTAAGCGAGCATATATATAATAATCCTTTGTTCACAACTTTACAACCTCCAGTCCTCTTTGTGGGGAATATTTAAGGAAAGAAAGCTAATGCATAAATAAGTAGAGGTTCCAACTGAGAAATATATAAGAAGTGTATTGGTGCATACTAAAAATGTTCCATAAATACTATCCTTAACAATAAATCGTACCTAGATATAAAGTAGATTGTTGAGGCATCTCATCGACACTATCTAAACAACAATTTATCATAGACCTCATTACTTGCGTAACCATACATACATATTCTCTATGGATTCAAACATTTCCCTTTTTAACTGTTTAGGCTTCTATGATGTACAAAAAAATAGCATCAAAACTGTAATGACCCGTTCGGTCGTTATTGCAATTTTGATCATTTTGCCCCGTTGACCCGTCCCGAGCCTTATTAGTACTTCCTCCGTTTCAATTTATGTGAACCCATTTGACTGGACACGACATTTAAGAAAGAGTGAAGACTTTTGAAACTTGTGGTTCAAAATAAGTCTTGAATATTTGTGTGGATGTCAATAATTTCATAAAGTGAATTTGTTTCCAAATTAGGAAAGAGGTCATTCATTTTGGCACGGACTAAAAAGAAAATAGATTCACATAAATTGAAACAGAGGGAGTATTATTTTGACCTGCGGGAAAGGAGGCACAGTTTCTTAGGCATTGGAGTGAGTTTTGATGTGACTTTTGGAAAATTTAGTTTTTAAGTGAAAACAGTTTGACTCATAGTTGACTTTTGGGTAAACGGACCTTTTTCGGATATCCGTCGATTCCGAGAGGTCCGAATAGTCGTTTAGAACTTGTGTGTATCTTCGGTTCGGTTCTCAATGCACTCGGGTGCATTTTGAGACTTGGGTTGAAAAGTTAGCTTTGAGGTATCGGGGGTTGACTCGGTCAACGAGACCTCCATTGGGAATTTTGAGGTCATGAGTGCGTTCGTAGCGCGTTTTTATGTATATCGACATATTTGGTTTGTGTCCGGGAGATTTCGGAATGGTTCCGAGTGTCGACTCCAAGTTTGGAAGACACTAGAAAAATTGTCTAGTGACCACAAAAGCGGTCGGCTGGCCGCAAAAGTAGCCGTGTGACTGCCAAAGTGGTTGGCCAAAAAAGCGGCCGGGTGGCCGCAAAAGCGGTCGAGCAACCGCCAAAACGACCAGGTGGCTGCCAAAGCGGCCGACGGGCAGTGACTGGGGTATTTAATGATATAAAACCCCAAGTCTTTTCATTAATTTATTATTCCGAGAGTGGTTCATCTTGGGAGCTTTTCTAGAGGTTTCTTAGGGAAAACTCTTAAGAGGTAA
This sequence comes from Lycium barbarum, assembly GCF_019175385.1. Lineage (NCBI taxonomy): Eukaryota > Viridiplantae > Streptophyta > Magnoliopsida > Solanales > Solanaceae > Lycium > Lycium barbarum. The sequence goes on along the minus strand of NC_083345.1, from coordinate 112,924,227 downwards.
ACTCATCCACCTCCTCTACCTAATCTTGATTCATTATCTCACCTATTTATCATTAATCCATGCAAGAATCTTCCTAAAGTTATGAGAACTAAGTGGGTTTTGGGTTATCTTCCTCTAATGAACTTGTGAGTATAAAACCTTATATTGTTAATGAATTTAGCATGGGTTAGCATGGAATTGATGGGTATTAGCTATTGTAACTTCGATCTTCCTTTTTCCAAGGCTTAATTGGTGAATTAAAGGCTAGGAACATACCCAAATTTGGGGGTTTTCTAGATAATCCGAATTTTAAGTAATTGTTAGCTAAATTAGTTGATTATTGATGGGAATTGAACATCTATGTTACACCTCAGAAAAATTTCATGTCGTTGCACAGTGAATAGACTAACGCGGGTAAGAAGTGTATGATGTTTCTACGAGTAAGAAAGGTTACTAAATGGTTCTAATTAAGATTCCAAAGACGTTTGAAGTAAGAGAAGAAAGTTCGTTAAGAAAGACGAAGTATACGTTGTGTTTCAGAAAGGATTTGCAAAGTACCGAGTTAATGTTGACTGAAGGATGTCTTAAAGAAGAGTTGTAACGCCCCTTAGATTGTTAATGAAGTGTTAAACAACTGCCAATAAGGTTCCATAAGGATTGGAGACAAAACGAAACGATGAGGACAAGTTTCAGGAAATTGTGGATTGTACGGTACTTTATACGGACCGTATAATTTATACGGCCCGTATATCAGTCCATAGAACTCTCCCAGAGGAGGATGAGATTCTGGAGGAAATGTACGATCCAATAATACGGACCGTATAATTTATATGGACCGTATAATTTATACAGTCCGTATAATAGGTCGTAGGTTTCGGGTCGGGTCAGATTTTCTTTTTCCATATATGCACGACCCTTCTTCTTATTTCTCATTTCCCACTTCTTCCACACTCTCAAAAGTCCTAGAACCTTCCTCCAAGTATACCAAGACAAATCTAAGGTGAAATCAAAGATCAAACACCAAAAAGTAGTAGAATCAAATGCAAAAATGCTAGCTAAAGTTGATGGAAGCAATGAATCTCTTTGGAATGGAAGCTAGGGTTTTCTTCAAGTGAACCATTTCCACCTAAAACTCGTTCCTACATAATCAAAGGTAAGTTTTATGATCATTTCATGTTATTTAGAATATTGAGGGGTTGAAAGACTTGGATTATGGAAGGAAATAGAATATGGAGCTTAAATGTGAAAATAATGGTATTCTCGAACAGTAGTTGACATGAATCATGACTCTTGATGTATTATGAATATAATCTTGTTGCAAATTATATTAAGAGTGTTGAAGAAGCATTGTGTGTTGATGAATACGATGTAGTGTGGTAATTTTAGTTATGGATGATTTGAAATGGAATTGGGAGAATTGAATAATGTATGATTGATGAAGATTGTTGATTATGATATTGTGATGTTGTTATTGATGTTTGGGAACTGTTATATCATATGGGGGATGTTGTAGAAACAGAGGAGATGTTGCCCAATTTTCGTTAGCTTCAGTTTAAGCCTAAGTATACCTCCGATTATCTAATATTAGTACGAATTCCCTTGAAGATAAAATTGCAAGCTTGAGAGGCACGCAATTAGATGATAGAGTTGAAGAGATACAAAGGTATGTAAGGCTAGTCCCTTCTTTTCTAAGGCATGATTCCTATGATATGACTTCCTTTATCTTTCCATGACCTTCTTACATTCCGGAAAATGTGAGTCATGTTTATAAAGAGCTTCTTACGAGATAGAGATAAGAGATATGTTATGAATATGACAATGATGATGATGAGTCTAAGTCTAGAAATTCCAAAGCGTATGATATGACATTTCTCCGAAGTTAATGATCTTTGTACGATTCTTTGATGTTATCCAGTATTGCTAGACCCACCTTATAATGTTAGTTCTTCAAGGTAAGGTGTGATGATTATGATTACTCCATAATGGAAATCGGGGGTTCTCGACCTTACGTCACCCCGATAGAGTTGTAGTATTTAATTGATTTCTTATGCATACTTTATGAGATGTGTATGATGATGAGACTACACCGTGCCTAGATGGCCGGACATGTCACCACGAAGGCGGGTTGCATACGATTCCACCATGCCTAGATGGCCGGACATGTCACCGCGAGGCGGGCTGCATACGATTTCACTGTGCCTATATGGCCGGACATGTCACCGCGAAGGCGGGCTGCATACGATTCAACCGTGCCTAGATGGCCGGACATGTCATCGCTAATGCGGGCTGCTTATGATTACACCGTGCCCAGATGGCTGAACATGACACCACTAGTGGGCGGCGTGCGATGACTACGCGGACGCGGGTTAACGATGATGGTATATTTGATATGTATAACATGTGTTTTCTTTTAAAAGTTAAGCAAGCATAGTATTCGCCCGAAGAGTCAATTGATGTACAGGTTATATCTACGCCTCATGTTTCTTTACTTCTTTATTATGCTAGTATTATTCATGTCTTACATACTCAGTACATTTTTCGTACTGACGTCCTTTTTCTTTTGGACGCTGTGTTCATACCCACAGGTAGACAGAGAGGTGACCCAGATTCCTAAGAGCTGCTCAGCAGATTTACAGGAGCACTTCACTATTCTGAAGATGATATTATCGGAGAAAGCATGTAAACCTTCAGGTATGAAGTTGGGTTGGATGTTGCCTTAGGGTTTGGTATTGCTTGTGACTAGTTTGATCGGGCTAGTGGCTTGTAGACTTCATAAGACCCTGTTTGGTACGTTATGTATAAATTGGTGGATTGTTTGTGAATTGAGAGTAAATTGGAAGGATGACATTACTTGATATTGATATTGGTACTTAGTGTACGCCTCGTTATTAGTATAGCCATTTTGGGATAGTTGGATCTTATTGTTATGAAAATTGGAGATTCATTATGATTACTGTGTGTATCACTTGTTGACGATATGGGTGCGCTGTGTGTGGCACAACTTGAACTTGATATTATTCATTGTTTGTACTTGCATCGTTCCATATTCATTCATGTCGCTTTGTTATGTTGTGTGACTAGCACTATTGATGGAAACGAGAAGGAACGTTGATGATTAAGGAACATGGTAAGCCATCTCTGAGCTGTGTGCAGAGGAACTGATATGGAACACTGATATTGTGATACTTGTGAAAAATTGGGTCCTCTAAGCTGTTTGAGGAGTGACAGTACATGGACTCCGCGGGTCCCCCATGGGTTGTACTACTGAAACGTCGATACTTCCGTCCGGAGTAAATGTGTACACAGCATTGCATTTGCATTCATACATCATCGCATCACATTGCATTATGGCTTATATTGTGATGATCTGGTGATTTACTTGTGTTATTGGATTCAGATTGGATATATTAAGACTTGGCACAGTTGGGTTTAGATGCTTCAACCTAGGTGATGACGTGCACTTAGTTCTAGCTGATGTCTGACTTATACTTGTTGATATATCTCCTTATCTTGCTTTGTTGTCTGATTTATGTTAGCTATACTTGGTCGGCCTATAATTAGACAACACTAATAGCTACACCTTTGTCGCCCACTAAGCTTTGTATTAATTCTTAAAAAAGAAATAAATTAAATTCCAACATCTGTTAATTGGATGAATATAAGTACAACTTAAAAATATGATTTTCTGAAAATGCTCAAACTTACCATCTCTACATTTGGGGAAGCAAACTCATATTGAAGTTATTAAAGATGGATCAATTAGTTGTTTTACGCAGTTTCTAATGCGATAGTCAATATGTAGTTTAGGAGTGTGAACATGGATTCTGCATTGCTGGAATTTTCTAATATCTTGAACAGAGATTAAATACTTAAGTTACAGAAAAACTAATTAAAATATCATATGTCATTATTTTGGAATTATGGATAAATCACCCAAGGCTGAAAAAATGACAGTAAATATCACAAAATTAAAGAAATAAAGCCCTGAAACGAATTGGTGTTGTGGGCCCCAGAGTTACTACAAGTCAACAGTGGTTAGCCTTAGTAGGCGTTTGGCCATCAATTTTCAAACTATGGTTTTAAACCATCATTTAGACATGCGTTTTCAGTCATGGTTTGAAACCTCAAATCATCCAAAAAGACATGATTTGGGGTTTAAAACTATAGTTTCAACTTTTTTAAATATAAAATTTAACCCATAAATTTATATTTTGTAAAAAAACCCATAAGTTGATAAATATTTTTAACAATTACCCCATTAATCATTTACCAATCTCATTAACTTCCACCAAATTTTATTTCTGTCTACCAACCTTCTAATTTATATATGTCTACCAATTTTATTTATTAAACTAAAATTTGATCAATTGATGTTGTATTTTTAAAAAGGTCTTCTAGTATAAGGTGTAAGACTAAAGTTATAAATGAAAACAAGTCTGTTATGAACATGAATATCAATTTAGTTTAAAAATAGTGTTTCCTTATATGTTGGACTGATATTTTGAAATTTTTTTTGAAGATGAGTTTCAAATTTGAAAAAGTGATTTTGACCAATTTTTGAAATTAATTTGTTTAAAGCTAAATGCATGTAAAAGTACAACTTCAACTATCAAATATCCTTTTTCAAATACAACTTTTTCTTTTTCATATACCATATTTTTTAGGTCCAAACGCCTACCAAATTTTCAGTCTAATACCTACTAACCCTGAATAGAGTGAGGAGTGAGTCAAGAGCTAGCTTTTATGAGGAGCTCTTTTTCAATTAATACTCTCACTATCCTAATGTGTGAAACACTTTTTTAGTCTATTTCAAAGAGAATATTATCTTTTTATAATAAATTATTTTTAACTCTAAAAGTTTTATTTACCTTGGTAAGATGATTTACATATAGTCAAACATATTTATGAGTTGTTTTAGATTAATTAAAAGTATAAAAAAGTACTATTTTTTTTTAAACTTTATACTCAATCAAACAATGTCACATAAAATGAGACAAAGAGTGTAATATTCTCCACGCTCAGGTTGTGAGCTAAATTTCACTAACAACCATTTTTTTCAACTATTACTAGCAGTAGTAGATTGTGTTCTTACCTGAAGTAGAAGCTAAGCAAGCATGACCATGAAACACACAGCTCAAGCATCTCAATTGATGCTTCTTATATAAGAGAAAAATAAATTTCACTTGGTCAAAACTTCGAATTCTAACACATTAATTGTTTTGTAGCTTAATTAGGAGTATTTTTTTTTAATGTTGTTTCCACTTAAAAATATGAATGTCTCAATTAAATTTTAATAGTTTTTTTTTTAAAAAAAATTGTCATACGGTGTCTGGTACCCAGCCACTCATACTAGAGTCTGACTAAATTATGATAGTGTGGTGTAGGACTCATTTTTTGAGGCTCCCAAGAGGATTTTTTCCATTCTCAAGATTCGAACCCGACACATATAGTTAAATATTAACAAGTGAGCTAAAAAAGTTTTTTTGGAGTAAATTCCCTAGATGGTCACTCATGTTTTAGGAAGTCCTTTTTAAAATCACTTTAGGACTAGAATATCACTCAAATATTATTATTTTTCGCAGAATATACTAAACACCACACTACCCTCGTTCTCTCTTAGGTGGCATACCATGACACTAAAACTCTATTTTATAATAATAAACTTATTTAACTTATAAAAATCCATTTAACTCAACCCATGTCACATATTTAGACCCCGGTTAAAAAAAGGGAAAATAACATAGACTACCAACTTAAGACTCTTTATTACAAAATATAACGATACTTTTCCTTATTTACGGAACATAACGACAATTTACGAAACATGACGAATTTGGGCTTTAGTACCGTACCACGTTTTGGGCTTTAGTACCGCACCACGATTTTGGGCTTTGGCAGTTCATCTTAGCCCAACTGTGAATGCAATTTTTCTCTTCCTCCTCTGCAATATTCCCTCTCTACTCTTAACTCACCATCTCATACAAATTTTTTCTCTCTCTCTCTCTCTACTGTGTTTGCAATGTTGATGTAAATGTGTGTGATTCTCCATTCCATTTTCCTCTGTTTCGTTCCATTTTACCATTAGTAAAGGTAATCTAGGGTTTACAATTCCTTTAGTTTTGATCATATATTGTTGTGGTAGTTTCAATTATATAGTTTCAATCATCTATTGTTGTGTTAGTTTCGAATATCTATTGATGTGTTTTTGTCTTCATTTCAATCAATTTCATCTTGTTCAGTCAATTTGGACGGTTTATTTAGGGTTTCTACTTTGTATTTCCAGTTTTTTTGTGTGCGCATGTGTGTGATTCTCCATTCCATTTTCCTCTGTTTCGTTCCATTTCATGATTAGTAAAGGTAATCTAGGGTTCACAATTCCTTTAGTTTCGATCATATATTGTTATGTTAGTTTCAATCATATAGTTTCAATCATCTATTGTTGTGTTAGTTTCGAATATATATTGATGTGTTTCTATCTTCATTTCAATCAATTTCATCTCGTTCAGTTAATTTGAACGGTTTATTTAGGTTTTCTACTTCGTATTTTCCAGGTGTTTTGTGTGCGCATCATTCTGTACCAACTTAAATTGTTGTGATTCCAGTCCCTTTTTTGTGAAAATGAGTAAAAACAATTCTATAAATTCTCCTATGCGCAAAAGCCCTAGATTTTTGGGGCCCCCAACAAGCCCGAAAGTAGGGCCAATTCCAAACTTCAATTTACTCACTCAAACCCCGGTAAAAAAAGGAGGAAGGGAAAAGCAAGATTCTGATGATGAAGGATTATTCCAAAACCCATTACAAAATGAAATTAGGATGAAAGTTCTAAACGATCCTTGTAATGTTGGTCCCACTAATGTTGAAATCAAATCAACCCCCCGGAATGATTCCAAAAGGAAGCGAAAAGAAACGTCAACTAGTAAGTCAAAAAAAGTCACTAACGACTCTGATTTCGAAGAAGAAACTGAGCATCCTGAAGCCAAAAAAAGTAAGGTTGAGAAAGGTGGTGCAGTAAAGAAGACGAAAGTCGAGAAAGGTGAAACATCAAAGAAGAAGAAAGTCAAGAAAGGTGAAACATCAAAGAGGAAGAAAGTCGAGAAATGTGAAACATCAAAGAGGAAGAAAGTCGAGAAAAGTGAAACATCAAAGAGGAAGAAAAACAACCCGACAAAGAAGGTATAAAAAAGCATTTGCACTTTAGTGTTTGAATATTTGGTTAATTGCAAGTGTATGATTTGTGGTATAAAAAGAGTTTGATTGGTCTTTTTATATGCTTTTTTGAGTTCCGGAGGTGTATGGAATATGTATGTAAAGTGGTCTGACTGTATGATTTCTCTTAAACAATTGTGTATAACTTTATTTCTGAATTGGTAGTGTATGAAAAATGTAAGGAAAGTGTTCTGAGTTGGTTTTTCAGTATTGAAAAGAAGTGGCTAATGTCTAATTATTTGTTTTGGATTTAATTAAATTGTTGTATGATAAGTGTCTTTTTGTGGTCTTGCATTGAACCTTGGGCCTCATGATCAGCAATTCCCTTTTTATGTTCTTTGTTCCTAAGTTATCAATTTATCTAGAGAACAAACACTGAATTCTAGATTTGGTGGTGTATGAAATATGTATGAAAAGTGGGCTGACTGTAAGATTTTTGAGTAACATGTTTAGTTATAAAGTTGTAATGCATTTTTGTGGATATAATGTGTCTAGATATGTCATTGGATTCTAGAGTTTTTAGGGTGTATAAAATATGTATGGACTTTGGTATATCTCATATTTAGATTATTTGACTCGCTTTATTGTTATGTATGCTTTCTTTTTTGTAACTATCTCTTATTTAATATATTTAGACACAGACTCATTGGTGTTCTTACACCAACGTGGAAGCCCCACTTGAAGTTAAGGACCGCCTTAACAACGCGCAATTGTAGCTATTTAGGGAGTCCCCTTTTGGGTTATTTCTGGATTTGCCAAAGCTGAATGTTCAGCTAATTCGATGTCTGATGTATGCCGAGACAGAGCATGATAGGGATGATATGTTTATCATCAATTTGAATGGGAAAGAGCTTTATTTCGGCATTAGAGAGTTTTCCATCGTGACTGGTTTAAAATGTGGCATGGACAGCGAATTTGTCTCGGACCTCGATTCCCCCAACAGACTGATGGATATGTACTTTAACGAACTAACCAAAGTGCCGAAAAATGATTTGATTGAGCTTTTTCATGACAAAAAAAAAAAGGAAATTGGGGATGCTGATGCTTTTAAGATAGCAATACTTTATTTTATCAACACATTCTTATTCTCAACTGAGAGTAATAAAGCATTTGTTCCCAAGTTACACTTTGACTTGGTTAAAAGCGGAGAATATATGAATTATCCATGGGGAAATGATTGCTTCAAAGTATTGTTGTCTTCAATCAGTCACAAGTTGGCGAATGATCCAACCTACTATAGGTTTGAGGGTTTTCCCCTGGCCATTCAAGTATGGTTTTATGAATGCTGCTCGAAGGTAGATCCTACGTTTGCGACCCGTATTGGAAACCACTTCCCTCGTATTTTTAATTGGCGAACAACTTGGCAAAGAATCTACTTTGCCCATCTGAAGAAGGGGATGTTCAAAAAGTACAGCAATCAGGTAACAATACAAGCTAACTGGTCACATATGTTTTTCATACATTAATCATACACATTTCATACATTCTTTTTTTTATACATGCTAACTGGTCAGCTTATACATTTTTTTAAATGTTGGTAGCTGGTCTTTACCAACATTCTCCCAACAGATGAGGAGAAGGTAGCTATCAACTTTATGGAGTTTCCAGAAGAGACAGCGGTCAAAGATGTGTTAGAACCATAGGATCCCACACAGTCGAGTCCCTCTGTACGTGGTTCTGAATTTGATGCGTTGAAGAAGGAAGTTGCAAATGTAAGCATGTGTTTTCACTAATTGCATTCATATTTGTTTTTATGAAATAGTTGTATTTGTGGTTAAGACATTCATTAATGTTATTCTACATCTTTCAGGTCCGCAAAGATCTTAAATCATTTGAGAAAAAGGTTGACAAGTTTTATATAATTTTCAAAGTTCATAATTTTATTCTCATTGTAGTATATAGATTAGCTTAGGTTTCTTGTCATATTTTCCTTTTTATCCCAGGTCGGTGAACAGTTTGTTGACATGAAAGACTACATGGACAAGTCAATTATGAATTTACTTAAAGATCTAAAGTCCATGTTTGGCAGGCAAACTGAAACTCCTGAAGCTAAGGTTATTTATCAAAATTTGAGTTAATGTCTTTTGTATTATCCCTTTCTATCTAAATGTGTTTATACATATCTTAGTAAACAGAGGTCTGGCAGTGTTAAGGATGTTACAAAAGAACCAAAGACAAGCAACAAGAAGGATAGACTTCAGCACAACCTATATTTTCATTTTGATGAACCGATAGGTGATTTTGACATTGGTGGGCAGGATGTGGGTGAGCAAATATCCAATCACATGGTAGTAGATGCATCTGCTTTAAAGAATGGGATTAATGCTTCTATTCCAGGTATAGTTTCCTCTATTTTTTACACATTTTAGACCCATGTGAATGTATGCAAAATGTAGAAAAATAAGAAAACTTACGCCTTATGTAAAACATGAAGTTGGTGAGCAAGTTGGAGATGGTGAAGCATGTGATAAATATATAGTTGACCCAGAAGAATTGAAAAGTCATCCTATTGATACTCTGATTTCAGGTAATGGGACCACTCAGTTTTCATTTTTACTATATGCATTAAAAAAATATACATTTTACATGATAAGATCTTAAATGATTTGGTTAAAATTTTGATATGAAATTTAAATGTTCAAATTTTACAGAACATAATCTAGATGATGTGGTTGCTGGCATTGATAAGTTGGGTGCTTTGGGCAATTCTGCCACTAAGATCCCTACCCTTGATGATTTTGAAATGCCTCCATTTACTGAGTCTCAAATAGTAACGATTGAAACCAAAGGTGGTGACATCGTTACACCTGAACAACAAGCAAGAAACAGAAATCCTGGACCGTATGGTAAATCACCATACACTGATTTTAGTTCAGGCGGCAACAACACAATCAATTCTCCTACATACTTTCACATTAAACGCCCATTCACAAATTGCATTGGCTTTGATGTTGACAATGCTCTGATCACCGAATTTAAGGATTGGGTGAAATCGAAAATGTCTACAAGACATGGGAGGTTTGTATTGAACACATCAGCTATTTTGCAGAGAATTATTTATTTAACACATGTTATTCTACAATTTTAAAACATCTGTTTTTTTGCAGGGAATCAGTGTTCTCTAAAAAGGCCAATAAGATTATGAATGCTTTTAATATGGGAGTTGATACAGTCGACAAAATGGAGTGGTTCCACACTATACTGACTACTGGAAAGTGTTGGCAAGACTCGGTACGTTGTCTTGAACCTATAAATTGTCTGACTATGATTTTTGACTTCCACAGTGTATGAAATATGTATTGAAACTAGTCTGAATATATGATTTTTTGTCTGAATTTATGATTTTTAAGTGTCATTCTGCTTTAGGTCGTTCATGTGTATATTTTGTTGGTCCTACGAGCTTTGTATTGTGGTTCATCTCTTATGTGTGGGCTGACACTGTTTGAATAATTTAAATGTGATTCGGCTCTCATAGTTGATTGTTGTTTGTTAAATATTGGTTTCTTCTTATTATGTGTCTTGTGTATGGAATATGGTTTTTACTTTTATGTCATCTAAGACAGTAGACAAACATATGTATGGGATATGTATGGAATGTGGTTTTTACTTTTATGTCATCCAAGACAGTAGACAAACATATGTATGGAATATGCATGTAATATGTATGGAATGTGATTTTTTCCTTTATGTCGTCTAAGACAGTAGACATACATATGTATGGAATGTGTATGAAATGTGGGATCCTAAAATCTGATTCATAGTTTAATTGACATGTTTTCAGCAAGTTGATGTGATTATGTATTACCTGAGGAAAAAGGCCAAGTATGGGCCAAATAATCCAGTCAGATACGTAACGACTGATGTTTTTTTTCAAGTCGTGGGTTGAGTTAATTTACAATCAGTTCAAGGATAACCATAATGATCCTAGTCTGATCACTCCAGAACATGATGTCGCGCAAGTTATCCGTGGGTATAAGTTGCTTGCAAATATCGCTTGGGATAAAGGCGACTATGTGCTCATACCGATTAATGTAGGCCAGAAACATCATTGGGTGCTGTCTGTTTTATCTATACAAAGCAGGTGTCTTTATGTCTATGATTCACTCCCGGGAGGTGCAGCGCACACTCGTGCGGTTAGAGAAATTGTTCAAAAACTGGCAAAAATGATACCACTCTTCTTTAACGGTACTGGATTTTATGGCAAAAGGGATGACGTAGACTGGAAGAATAACATAAAATACATTGAGAAGGGTGTTTCTGATCCTTTGGATTATGTCTTCGTGGAGAATTTGCCAGAACAAGATCCGGAATCAAAGTACGTATATTTATTCTAGGAAATATGGTCTTTTGCAATTTTTAACATCTGTTGGTAGTTTTCATACATAAAAAATTCTTTTCTCATACATTCCATCATCATTTTCTTTTCAGTGATTGTGGAGTCTATGTATGTGCATTTGCTGAATATATCAGCCAAGGCATCTTGGAAATCCCAAAGGACGAGTTCGATCATCATCTTCACCGTAGTAGGTATGGTGCCCTACTGTGGGATTATGCAAGGCAAAAGCAGGATGCTGGAGCTATTAGTGAGTGTGAAGCCACTGGGATTGGTTACCGGTAAATTAGGTGGGCCAAGAATTAACAAGGAACCTGTCCCCCAGTGGAAAATTACCGAGACCTAAACGAAAAGTGAAAAATTAGTTTTTAGAGTTACTAGTTTGTAGTGTTTGATGTAAAAACATAGTTTGTTGGTGACTGGGTATGATACATTTTGTCGGGATCTATCTTAAGTTTTTTGGCTTGTTTTGTTATGCAAATATTGTAACTCATCTTGCTATGAATCTTTGAGTGGTTATGATACATTTTGTTGGGATCCATCTTAAGTTTTTGCCTGTTTTGTTACGCAAATATTGTAACTCATCTTACTATGAATCTTTGAGTTTATTAATCATATTTGATACGTCTTTCATACAATTTGGTTTGAGAGGCGTTTTGAATCGTGTAGCTGCTCTTGCTTCAAGTTCTGCAGATTGTAAGAAATGCCAAATTGAAAATAATGTAATGTGAGCTCTGACATATTTACCACAATACATTAGCCTGTTAAATACATTATTCATACAGTAACCATACATATTGCAGACAAACTATAAGATTTTATTATAGCCAACCAAAACCAAACATGTAATGTTGATAACCAAATTCATATCAACTTTTCAACATTATTATTATTATTATTAAAATTGTACTCAGTTTCTGCTCTTACTAAAAAAAAAACAGAGTTTCTACTGTCATTAAAAAAAAATATCACCGCCATAACATTGTCGACTATTTAATTTCCCTTTGGAATATTGCTACAGGTCTTCTTATTGTGGCCTTTTGTACCACATCTGCTGCATGTCACTGTTGATTTCTTAAATTTTCCCTCGTGGAATGGTTTCATTCGTTTGGTAGCTGGTCTTCCTGGTGGTCTTTTACCATCTGGTGGCAACACAATCTCTTCCTTTACATGCCTCGGTATATCCCATGTACTTTCACATGGAAGAGGCACAACTGGTATTGCATATGTATCGAGAAAATTCTTATTGCTGTAGTAGGCAGAGGTATATTCCGCTCCATGTTGGTGCCTATACACTATAGCATCCATAGCATGCCCGCAAGGTATCTCATCCAGTTGAAATCTTCCACAAGTACACGTCCTAGCTCGAAGACACATTGTGAACCTCCTAACACCATCAATCACTGTATGTAGAAATTCAGTGGAAGCTCGTACCTGCAATCAAAATTACATTTGTACAAGTAATTCAGAAATTATACACTAAACATACAACATATATACACATATTATAGAGTTTTCATACATATGACAGTAAAAAAAAAAGATATAAGTTAACAGAAGGATTATCTTACAGTCATACGATGTGATAATACCCCATTCTTGTTGATAATTTCTTGATACTTTTTAGTAAGATCTGTGAATGTATTCTTTGCTTCTTCATTGTGCGTCGCATTCCATCTTTCAACCAATTCCCTCATGAAATCCAATAATTTTGCCATCGGCAATTCCCTAGCATTCACTGTAGCATTGTTTATAGATTCAGCTATGTTTGAAGTCTGTGTCCATGTTCTTTTTACTGTTGCATGTATCCGTGTCCATTTATGATAACCAATCTCAAACAAGTATCTCCTCAGCTTCCTATCTATTTTGGTCACCCTTCCCATGCATTCGTTAAACTCTTGGAGGGTGTATGCCTTAGCCATTGCATAGTATAATTTCCTCATCTACTCTTTGTTTCGGTGGCATGGCTTAATTAAATTGTTCCACAAATGCCAAATACAGGCATAATGAGGCAGCACTGGGTACACTGCTGCACTCGCATTCCATATACTTTCATGCCTGTCCGACACAAAGCACATGTTCTCCCTCTCACCAAAAGCATCCCTGAACCGCTCAAAGAACCATGTCCAAGATGAATCATTTTCGGAATCAACTATACCATATGCAAGCGGCAGTATACTACCTGTTTCCATACACAAATAATACAATCAGTTATAAACTTAAAAAAAAAAAAAAAAAAAAAAAAAGATAAAAAACAAACCTCCTGGATCCAATGTACAAGCAATTAGCATAGTCCCCTTGTAGATGGGTTCCGTCAACCACCACTATAGGTCTGCAATACTCCCATCCTCTAATACAAGCTTCCAGTGCTACAAAGGTATACAAGAAACGGTCTTCCTCTATTTTTTCCAATCTTACAACAGATCTCGGATATGTCTTCTGTAAAATGTATAAGTAGGCTGGAATTTTACTGTACGAGTCGGTGGGATCCCCTCGTAACATAATCATTGCCTTTTCCTTCGCTCTATAAGCTTGCATGTAGGTTAATGTGACACCATGTTGTTTCCTCATGTCCCTAGATATATCCTTGGGTGTGTATATTGTTTTTGGATCTTCATACTTATCCATTATAATAATGCTGACGACATTGGAAGTTGCTTGACGTTGTTCATAAATTCTATCCTTTAACAAGCATGTGTGCATATCACAGAAATTCCTAATCTTGAAAAGCCTTGACTTATTTAGACTTGAGGCCTTAAAACACCATGAACAATTGTCACCAGGGCATACGAGATGATAGCTATTGATGAAGAAGTACACATCAGAAACATTGAAAATATACATTTTTATACATACATCATACAATATTCATACACCCACCTATATTATATATGTGATTTACATACATACATGCTTCATACATTTTTTTATTTATCGACAATAAACAATAATATTTGTTCGTACCTTTTTATACCAGACCTTTTAACCCGAAATTGAAACTGCTTCATAAAGGCATATTGCCTCATAACTGCATTGAGTGTTTCTTTATCCTTGTAAATCTGTTTTTCCACAACAAATTCATGTCGAGGGTCGCTTATTATTTCAGTTTCACAACTATCCAACAACTCAATATGATCACTTGAAGCCATATCAATCTGTTCAATAATATTTCCCATGTATGAAGATTGAATTTCTCGACCCCTATTTATTGAACTGGAACTACTTTCACCATCATGATGGAATTCAATTCCCTCCATTTCACTATCCTCCAATGTGATACATAAAGGAAACCTACTGAAGAAATCTTTGTACTCTTTTTTTTTTATCTAAATATACCCAAACACCCATGTCGTTGTGTATGATCATTGGTGGGCATCGGTCACTAGCAATGTATTTAATCATTATGGTTTAGACTGTGGTATCTATCCCTAGTTGAGCAGCAATTGTAGAAATCAATCCATTATAGTTCGAATTTGAATCGTACTGGATTCCTTCAATTTTGAATTCTACATATCGACCTGTTACACGAACTTCATATAACTTTAAACCAAAATTCATACATACTAAAATAGACAAATTTTGTCTGAACCAAATCAGTTCCACACTACAGACTCTACCTAGTATACAGAGTTCATACAACTTTCAACAAAAATCCATACATACTCCAATAGATAAATTTTTCCTGAACAAAATCAGTTCCACATACAGAATCTACCTAGTATACGGAGTTCATACAACTTTCAACCAAAATCCATACATACTCCAATAGACAAATTTTTCCTGAACAAAATCAGTTCCACACTATAGAATCTACCTATTATATGAAGTTCATACAACTTTCAACCAAAATTCATACATACTCCAATAGACAAACTTTTCCTGAACAAAATCAATTTCATACTACAAAATCTACTTATTATATGAAGTTCATACAACTTTTCATACAAATTCTTTCATGCACGAGATTACATGCTTTTAATTGACTTCAAAACATAATGTATTTGGAGTTCAAATATATTCACCTGATGCATCCCATCTTCCACTGTGTTGTATCATTATTGACTGCATTGTGCTATCCGCCATTGTTACACTAATAAAGCTTTGATCCGTATGATTTTGATTATGACTTCTGAAATTTCAATCGCGTATAACTGATAATTTGTTTAGATAATTGATGCATCAATCGACTTCTATTAAATCAGATTATATTCTTCCACAAAATATCAACAACAAAAAAAGGAAAATACCTGCTCCTTTTTTTTTTTTTTTTGGAACTCGAATATGTATTACTTCTGATACTTCAATAGTTTTTGATTGAGGAATTGATTGTTTATCAACGTTGCAGTTATTTCTTCAATCACATTCGAATCCTCAATGAAAACTGAAGAGATAGGGCGAAAACATTGAGCGAAATTGGGGGAGAAAAATCGCAGGGAGATATTATGGGAAGAGTAGGAATCAACAGTATTTGCGTGATTCCGTGGGTTTGGCCGTCTAATTGGGTTTTGTATAGGTTTGTAAGTATTCTACTGTTATATCTTGTAAACTGAAAACTGTCGTCGCGTTTTGTAAATATTTACTTTAAAGATGTATATATATGTATTTTGCCCAAAAAAAAACATAGTGATTTTATACCCAATAAAAGAACAAAATACTTTCTGAAATATTGATTCCTATCAATAACGATAAAGCATAAATAAAAGGCCTAAGAACCATTGAACTGTATATATATTTGAGAAAAGAATGCCAACGCCCCCTACACACAAAATAATTACCCTTTGACGCCCTCTTGCTTTCATACCCCAAAAACTAACTATTTACCCTTGCTATCCATTATAGCTTTTGTAGTTACTTGTTACTTTTTTATTCTTTTCTTTTTTATTTCTCTACTTCTCATCTTCTTTTCTTTATTTTCTTCTTTTATTTTTTCTCCTTTTTTGTTTATTTTTTTTCCCAATCATACTATTTTTTTATTTTCTTTTTCACCATAACCCGATTCCATATTTAATTCTTATCCTTTCTTTTCATTTTTTTCTATTTTCTATCTATTTTTTATTTCTTTATTTACTATTCCTTTTTAAATTTTATTTATTACTTATCTTTTTATTCTTTTTTATCTTCATAATTTAATTTCATTCACCTTTTATTGTAATTTTATTTATTCTTTTGTAACGACCCGCTTGGTCGTTATAGTGTTTCCGGCACTTTCGCCCCTTTTCAAGTTTTGTTAGCTCACTTTTGACCCGGGGGCACCGTTGTCACGCTTCCCGAGGTGTCTAGATTTGACTCGGGCGACCTTTTTGTGAATTTGGGCATTAAGTGAAAAAGAGTAAGCTCAAAGTTGACTTTTGGGTAAACGGACCTTTTTCAAAAATTCGTCGATTCCGAGAGGTCCGTATGGTCGTTTAGAACTTATGTGTATTTCTGGTTCGGTTCCCAATGCACTCGGATGCATTTTGGGACTTGGATTGGAAAGTTGGAATTGAGGTATCGGGGGTTGACTTGGTCAACAAGACCTCCGTTGGAAATTCCGAGGCCAGGAGTGCGTTCGTATCATGTTTTTATGTGGGTCTGTGTATGTGGTTTGTGAGCAGATGGCTTCGGGAGTTGGTCGGGATTTTGGTTGAGACTTGGAAAATATTTGGGATTTCTAGTGTCCGCCAGGGCGGCACCAGTTCCGTCCCAGCGGCACCGCCATAGTGGTGGGATGGCCGCTGGGGTGGCCAAGCTCATTTTGTCCTGACCGTCCTGACGGTCTGAGTGGACGTCCAGGCAGTGGCGCCGTGGTGGTCCTGGTGGCGTCGTGGCCATCCCGATGCCGTCGTGACAGTATGTATTAAAAGCCCTTAGTCTATCATTCATTACCATTATGAAAATTGAGCTCTTGGGTACTGTTCTGGAAGGTTCTTGGGGATACCTTTTGGTGGTAAGTCCTGCTAATCTCCTTACTAAGTCATTATGCCTAATCATCTTAGAATCCCTCTGTCCTTGTTAGTTCCTTAGTAATGGAAGATAAAAAGTGGATTTAATGGATATTCTACTTAGGTTTTTAAATGATAAAATTGATTGGGTTTATGCTAGATTATGATGTATTTAAGGTTGTTAATCATATATATTCCATGATTAGTGTTGAATCCTTGAATCTAAGAGTTAGGGATCATACCCAAAATTGAGGATTTTGCTTGGATTTAGAAATTGGATGTATCCTTGAGTTAATACAGAAATTAGTTAATAGGTTTTGATCACCCGGTGTTTAATTGGATATTTTACCCCCGAATTTTTCGTTTTGACCTTTTAGGCCCTGTTTCCCCAAATTCTAGGGTTGGTTTTGACCTAAATTGAATGATAGCAATGTAGGTATCGATCTTCATGATTTCTAATCTATATTTCAAATATGCCTAGACTTTCTTGATCTTAAGGCTCAACGGTAGGGCAAGGCTAAGGAGTGACTGTTGATTGTTGTTCGGCCATCTAGGTAGGTTATAGCTAACCCTTAGTGAGACTTCATGTAGCGAAGCATATATTTAGATGATATTATAGAAGACAACATATAAACCTTCGGGTATGAAGTTGGGTTAGATATTGTCTTAGGTTGGGCCCTATTGTGCGATTCGGATTAGCCACCCCGTTGTGTTGTGACTTGATTGTTCTATCGTTGTTGGCTTGATGCCACGTGTTGATAGTAGATATTGGGGACTGTTGTTCCATCGTGATTGTGGTGTTATAGTACCTTACTTGTTGATGTTGATACGAGGATAGAGTTCTATATGACTTGTGTAGTCTTTCATGATATTGTTGGCGTACCCATGTTTGGTATTTGTGATATTGATTTGATTATTGATGTTGACACATACATGACAAGCATTCTCATCCTTCATGATATACTGTTGATACATTGTTGATACTTGATGAAACACTGTGATAAGCTAGGCTCGGTTTGGGTGAGAGTGATGTGATAGTCCGATATCCGATATTTGTCCTGGAATTGTGGATTGAGTGAGTGCATGGACTCCGCGGGTCCCCCAGGGTGGTGCTGATGAAAATCCTCCATAGGAAAAGATCCGGAGTCTCGTCTGTCTGTTGGGCAAAGATCCGGGACGAGAGGCACTTAGACTTCGCGAGTCACCTTGGGTTGTACTACCGAGACGTGGAGGTATTTCGTTCGGAGTGCATGTGTACACAGCATTGCATTTGCATTCATATATTATTGCATTGCATTGCATCATGGCTTATATTGTGATGATCCGGTGGTTTGCTCGTGATGTTGGTTTCGGATTGGACATACTGAGACTTGGCACATTTGGGTTTAGATGCTCAACCTTGGCGATGACGTGTACTTAGTTCCGATTATGTTTGACTTATACTTGTTGGTTTATCTGCCTATCTTGCTTTATTGTCTGAATTGTGTTAGCCATACTTAGTCGGCCTGTTATACCCCATTTTAAACGGGTCAAAGCGAAGTACAACATATTAGTGATTCCTAATTATTTAATTTAAAGGAGTCGCCACCTAATTATTTTAACAGTGAATTAGGACACCTATTTTACCTAAGTAAATGCCCCAAATAAACTCTAATTTTAAAGGTCTTACTAACCTAATAAATTCTAGGTAAGGGTTCTAAATATCCTAATGGGAGGCATCCATTAGAATCCGTTAATTACGGTTACCGATCAAACTTAGATTAATATTGGAAATCAAGATAAAATAATATTTTGCTATTTTATATGTTATTTGAGAAAAGGTATTCGAGCTAATATTTAAGTAATTAGATAGAAAAATGTTTAATTCTGGTAACGGAGTGGATTTATTATCAATCACTTCAAATCTTAAAAAGAATAAAATAAAAAAATTGTAACCAAATTTCAAACGGTGGCAACCAAAATCATAAAAAATTCTTTTGACTCATTTTTTTTTTAAAAGGAACTCATTAGAAATCTCACCGTCTTATACGAAGTTAACGATTTGAATTTAAAGTGATTGATTTTAATAAAAGAAAAGTTGAACAGAATCTGAAATCTGCTTTTAAAAAAATATTATAGAAAAGGATGTAAGCTTAAAACGAAAGATGATCTAGTGAGGCCAAAAGCATAGTATTTCTTTTGATTAGCTTTCTTTCCTCTAAAAGCTCAAATTCGAATCATGATTAAAAAAAAAAAAACTATACCTTCATATTAAACTTCTTAATTGTTTGTTAAAAGGAAAAAAGAGTTCAACCGACACGCATGTTATCGATTAACATTTCAAAACCATGTTCATGTAGAAAATCAATCTTTAATATCTCAAAAGAAGTTGTCCATGTTCGAAAAAAATCAATTTGCAATAAACTTGAGAATAAATCACGTCTTCTTCTTCTATGCAATGCTACCCGTGAAATAAAAAAAAATAAAAAAAAAAAGACTACAAATACATACCTAAATTCTCAGAATGTTTTAAAAAAATATTCTAAGTACGGAAAAGGGGTCAAATATACACCTGTCCTATCGATTTCCCCTTATTTCGACTACCCTTTCAAAATTAATACTAGCGCTGGTCCTATTCCTCTATCAAGATAATCAAAATAAAAAGGCCAACAAGTTACCAAAAAAGCAGAAAGAAGTCAAAGAGAAAGAAAGCTAAAAATAGAAGTAACCCCTTCGCTCTCATTTCAACATTCGGATAGGAGAGAGAGCGAAGGCAATGACTAATGAGAGATAGAAGCGTCATCTCGCCCCTCTTTCTTTTTACTCAAATATATAGCGGAAGGGCGGGATATGCTTGATGGGACGAAATGCAAGTTTCCTTGATCTAATAAAGATATCGAGTCTCGTTTGAGACTCCTTGCAACTCCGGATGTCATGCAAAAGAAGAAAAAGAAAAAAAGAATTAGAGCGGTGACATGATTCTATAATATACAAGATTTTATAATCGACAACCAACATAATAGAGCAATTTCAACATTCAGGACAAACAAGTGATTTATGTATACATTATGTATATTTAAGTATACTTTGTGTATACACATTCATAAGGATGCTTAGAAGGTTAATATTGGAAAGCTTTTGCCCCCGTCTTCCCGACATTGCACAAGTTCCAAGGGATTTCTGTGAATCCCAGGCATGGCTAACATCGGGGAGGGTTCAAGCTTAATCCATAATGACCAACTAATCTCCCCATAAATGTACTAACTAAAGCATACTCTAGATATACACATATAAAAATAATCAAAACACAGTATACTTGCGATGCATAAACATATAACAATTTAAACAGGCACAGAATCGCAACACAACATTCATGAAATTTCCTATAGCATGCTAATGGAGTGAAAATAGATTTTAATTATAGACTTTAGACTATATACTTCAACCAACAGAAACAGTTTGAAATATCTCGCAAATATGTCCAGGCAGCCACTTATTTTTTTAGCAAGAAGTTTTAGATTTAAAGATCAGTCACACAGAATAGAAAACAACAAGAAAACACATCACGGCCTTTAACCTTTGGAGTTCCACTTGGACTCAGTCAAACAGAAGCAAAGAGGAAGGGTAATATACAAGGGAAGACCAGACAGCATGCATGATATACCCAGATTTCTACTTGTTTGTTAACACTTAGGGGGTTCTAGGCAATTCAGCACCTAATTTAAGCTCAACAAGACAAGCAATAGGACCTAAGTGAGATAAACACTCAATGTTAGCATATTTCATATATTCAGAGCTTCAAACACTCATTACAAATTTCAATGGAAACACCAACACAGTATTAAAGGAGCAGAACTGAGTTTAAAGAAAATTTCAATGGTTTAAAAGACCACAAATGTTCATTTGATGTCTGATTGGTCCATTTGATGTGAATGAATATGATATCAAAAACTATCTTATTCCTACTTCAAATCAAGAACACATAACAAGATGAAGACATGTAACTCCATCTTTTCTCAGGTAAAACCAACATTTTAGATGAAGTCAATAATCATAAAGGAAAGCATGTTGAACCATCCAGAGAGCAGTCAAGAGAAAACTGAAAAATCCCATAATTCGAACAGAAAGTTGTTTTCATAAATTTTGTACACCAACTGGTTGAATATGCAAGACAGACAAGCATTGAAATTGAATTATTTCAGGTTTAAATAAAAAGTTGAGAAAAACACATAATGAACTGAAGATACAACCAAAACTACAACAGATCTCAATTCTTCCTAACATGCTTCTAAAATGGCGAACTGTATGAAAATCAGGAAGGATTCTCAATAACTTGGGAAATAGAGGTGACTAATGATTGGTAAACTAATTTATCTCAAGGTCCTTACTAAGTTTTATAAGCAAACAATCCATTGATCATCTCAACTATTCGGCCATCCCAGTTCTTAAATTAGAAACACAAAGAAAGGGAAAGGGAACTGCCACCAGACCAATATCAACTCAAAAAAAGGGACACTTAATCACGACAAGGCTATTCTTAGTAGAAAGAATCAGATTCTAATTTTACTAAAATGCTAAAAGACTATACTAAAACAGAAACTAAAAGAAAGCTTAAAAGAAAACAAGCAAAGGAGGAGAGAGTCTTTGAAAATATGATTCACAGATTCTACAGGTTGTACTTTAAAATCCATTAAGTCCTTCCACACAAATTCTGAGACTTTAGAATGCCAAACCAAATCAGACTGAACTCATATCATGGGCTTTATGATCTGAAACAGAACCATTGGGGAACATACGATAGTCTTGGTCACTTTCAACACAAGCAAATGCCATTTTAGTCTTAGCAAACATCATTTTTAATTTCATGGGCTTACGGGTTATACTTATCATTAATAGAACAATATGAAGGCAGTCTTGAACTCAAACAACACACCATAGAGGAAATAGCCACATTATATCCGGATAGAGATCATAAGTGATTTTAAACTCCGATACTTGAACAAATATATAGGCATGCTTCAAATATCACATAAGTTTGACAAAATCAAACTTAACCAAACTGACACAACATACTTAGTTAAAACGTATTAGGCTAAGCTAACCTATCAGGCATATTCAACTAAAAATTAAACCGAACTAAGACTGATATATGCGCATGTCTTACTACATTGAACTGCTAAACATACTTATTGAAACAAATTAAACCCAACTTAACACAGGAACATGCTTAACTACTTAGATTAATTAAATTAATACATAACGTGCTTAATTAATGCTAAAATTAATATCAACACATAGGCACAGATAATTTAAACCAAAAAAAAAAGATACCAGAAAATGCAAGCGAAATAAAAGGACTGGGAAATTACGGACCTTCTTCGGGTGTGGCGAAGTGGGGCTTTAAGTCTCGGATATACACTCGAACACTACAAACTCCGAGCTTGCATGCGCTCAGATTCGAAATAGTAGCAGGGGCAGAAGAGAATAAAATGATTTAGTATTTCAATTGAATACCCAGAGATATTGAAGATGATTAATATTTTCAAGGGGGATCGAGGCGGCTCAAGAAAGTCTCCCTTTTTAAGGTTCCAAAAGTTTTGTATTTATAGATCCAAATTAGGGTTTGCTAGGATTCGAAGTTTTTTGGGCGGGATTTCCATCGTCTAGCGTTTTTTTCAAAACGAGTCAAAATGGAACCGTTTAAATCTGAGTGTTGAAGGTGTTTTCGAACAAATTTTCACGTGGTATGACTTGGATATTACCTGAAAATGGTTCGACCACTTATGGTCATTGAGGATCATCGCGCGTCTTGAAGCAAGAATGGGAAAACCTTTCCCTTTCAATCGACAGAACACGCAGGTAAGCAGATGTAGAGACAAGTTTTTTTGTATGAAAATGGGATAGACAAACTGTCTATGGCTTAAGAAAGGATAGGGTTTAGCCACAAATGGAGAGAGGAGAGGAAGAGGTGGAGGCGGCTGAAGCGTTTGGGTATCAAGAATTAGGTTAGGGCAACTGAATGTGTATTTGTTTCGTGGGTCGGGTCATTTAACAGGTAATGGGCTAGTTTCATATGATTTAGGTCTTAGCCCAAGTAATTTTAGGACTAATTATGGGCTGAATTAACATAATCATGTGGGGAATGTGATATAATAACTTTGTCAGACTGATGCGATATTTGAAGCATGCCTATATATTTGTTCAAGTATCGGAGTTTAAAATCACTTATGATCTCTATCCGGATATAATGTGGTTATTTCCTCTATGGTGTGTTGTTTGAGTTCAAGACTGCCTTCATATTGTTCTATTAATGATAAGTATAACCCGTAAGCCCATGAAATTAAAAATGATGTTTGCTAAGACTAAAATGGCATTTGCTTGTGTTGAAAGTGACCAAGACTATCGTATGTTCCCCAATGGTTCTGTTTCAGATCATAAAGCCCATGATATGAGTTCAGTCTGATTTGGTTTGGCATTCTAAAGTCTCAGAATTTGTGTGGAAGGACTTAATGGATTTTAAAGTACAACTTGTAGAATCTGTGAATCATATTTTCAAAGACTCTCTCCTCCTTTGCTTGTTTTCTTTTAAGTTTTCTTTTAGTTTCTGTTTTAGTATAGTCTTTTAGCATTTTAGTAAAATTAGAATCTGATTCTTTCTACTAAGAATAGCCTTGTCGTGATTAAGTGTCCCTTTTTTTGAGTTGATATTGGTCTGGTGGCAGTCCCCTTTCCCTTTCTTTGTGTTTCTAATTTAAGAACTGGGATGGCCGGATAGTTGAGATGATCAATGGATTGTTTGCTTATAAAACTTAGTAAGGACCTTGAGATAAATTAGTTTACCAATCATTAGTCACCTCTATTTCCCAAGTTATTGAGAATCCTTCGTGATTTTCATACAGTTCGCCATTTTAGAAGCATGTTAGGAAGAATTGAGATCTGTTGTAGTTTTGGTTGTATCTTCAGTTCATTATGTGTTTTTCTCAACCTTTTGTTTAAACCTGAAATAATTCAATTTCAATGCTTGACTTGCATATTCAACCAGTTGGTGTACAAAATTTATGAAAACAGCTTTCTGTGCGAATTATGGGATTTTCCAATTTTCTCTTGACTGCTCTCTGAATGGTTCAGCATGCTTTCCTTTATGATTATTGACTTCATCTAAAATGTTGGTTTTACCTGAGAAAAGATGGAGTTACATGTCTTCATCTTGTTATGTGTTCTTGATTTGAAGTAGGAATAAGATAGTTTTTGATATCATATTCATTCACATCAAATGGACCAATCAGACATCAAATGAACATTTGTGGTCTTATAAACCATTGAAATTTTCTTTAAACTCAGTTCTGCTCCTTTAATACTGTGTTGGTGTTTCCATTGAAATTTGTAATGAGTGTTTGAAGCTCTGAATATATGAAATATGCTAACATTGAGTGTTTAGCTCACTTAGGTCCTATTGCTTGTCTTGTTGAGCTTAAATTAGGTGCTGAATTGCCTAGAACCCCCTAAGTGTTAACAAACAAGTAGAAATCTGGGTATATCATGCATGCTGTCTGGTCTTCCCTTGTATATTACCCTTCCTCTTTGCTTCTGTTTGACTGAGTCCAAGTGGAACTCCAAAGGTTAAAGGTCGTGATGTGTTTTCTTGTTGTTTTCTATTCTGTGTGACTGATCTTTAAATCTAAAAATTCTTGCTAAAAAAATAAGTGGCTGCCTGGACATATTTGCGAGATATTTCAAACTGTTTCTGTTGGTTGAAGTATATAGTCTAAAGTCTATAACTAAAATCTATTTTCACTCCATTAGCATGCTATAGGAAATTTCATGAATGTTGTGTTGCGATTCTGTGCCTGTTTAAATTGTTATATGTTTATGCATCGCAAGTATACTGTGTTTTGATTATTTTTATATGTGTATATCTAGAGTATGCTTTAGTTAGTACATTTATGGGGAGATTAGTTGGTCATTATGGATTAAGCTTGAACCCTCCCCGATGTTAGCCATGCTTGGGATTCACAAAAATCCCTTGGAACTTGTGCAATGTCGGGAAGACGGGGGCACAAGCTTTCCAATATTAACCTTCTAAGCATCCTTATGAATGTGTATACACAAAGTATACTTAAATATACATAATGTATACATAAATCACTTGTTTGTCCTGAATGTTGAAATTGCTCTATTATGTTGGTTGTCGATTATAAAATCTTGTATATTATAGAATCATGTCACCGCTCTAATTCTTTTTTTTTCTTTTTCTTCTTTTGCATGACATCCAGAGTTGCAAGGAGTCTCAAACGAGACTCGATATCTTTATTAGATCAAGGAAGCTTGCATTTTGTCCCGTCAAGCATATCCCGACCTTCCGCTATATATTTGAGTAAAAAGAAAGAGGGGCAAGATGACGCTTCTATCTCTCATTAGTCATTGCCTTCACTCTCTCTCCTATCCGAATGTTGAAATGAGAGCGAAGGGGTTACTTCTATTTTTAGCTTTCTTTCTCTTTGACTTCTTTCTGCTTTGTTGGTAACTTGTTGACCCTTTTATTTTGATTATCTTGATAGAGGAATAGGACCAGCGCTAGTATTAATTTAGAAAGGGTAGTCGAAATAAGGGGAAGTCGATAGGACATGTGTATATTTGACCCTTTTTCCGTACTTACAATATTTTTTTTAAACATTCTGAGAATTTAGGTATGTATTTGTAGTTTTTTTTTATTTCACGGGTAGCATTGCATAGAAGAAGAAGACGTGATTTATTCTCAAGTTTATTGCAAACTGATTTTTTTCGAACTTGGACAACTTCTTTTGAGATATTAAAGATTGATTTTCTACATGAACATGGTTTTGAAATATTAATCGATAACATGCGTGTCGGTTGAACTCTTTTTTCCTTTTAACAAACAATTAAGAAGTTTAATATGAAGGTATAGCTTTTTTTTTTTTTAATCATGATTCGAATTTGAGCTTTTAGAGGAAAGAAAGCTAATCAAAAGAAATACTCTGCTTTTGGCCTCACTAGATCATCTTTCTTTTTAAGCTTACATCCGTTTCTATAATATTTTTTTAAAAGCAGATTTCAGATTCTGTTCAACTTTTCTTTTATTAAAATCAATCACTTTAAGTTCAAATCGTTAACTTCGAATAAGACGGTGAGATTTCTAATGAGTTCCTTTTAAAAAAAATGAGGCAAAAGAATTTTTTTACGATTTTGGTTGCCACCGTTTGAAATTTGGTTACAGTTTTTTTATTTTATTCCTTTTAAGATTTGAAGTGATTGATAATAAATCCACTCCGTTACCAGAAGTAAACATTTTTCTATCTAATTACTTAAATATTTAGCTATGAATACCTTTTCTCAAATAACATATAAAATAGCAAAATATTATTTTATCTTGATTTCCAATATTAACCTAAGTTTGATCGGTAACCGTAATTAACGGATTCTAATGGATGCCTAATACCTTCCCATTAGGATATTTAGAACTCTTACCTAGAATTTATTAGGTTAGTAAGACCTTTAAAATTAGAGTTTATTTGGGGCATTTACTTAGGTAAAATAGGTGTACTAATTCACCGTTAAAATAATTAGGTGGCGACTCCTTTAAATTAAATAATTAGGAATCACCAATATGTTGTACTCCGCTTTGACCCGTTTAAAATGGGGTATAACACGGCCTATGATACCTACCAGTACAGTGATTTTGTACTGACCTGCACTTGTCGCATTCTTTTATGAGTGCAGAGTTCCAGGTTAGGTCTTTTTTCTTCTCCCGTGGCTGATAGTCGTTATTAGAACCGCTTTGAGTCTACAGGGTGAGCACGAGATGCCCACTGCCTTGAAGACTCCCCCTTATTTATGTCTTACTTTTCCATTCTGAGACATATACAAATTCGATTTATTATTATATTTCCGGACTTGTATATTTCAAATTCTAGATGACCAGACCCTAGGTGTATTTCCTTATTTCCGTAGTTTTTCTATTTATTATCGTAAGACTTACGTTATTTATTCTCTTCCGCTTAATTGATTTATTTACTTGTGCCTTTATTATCGTTGGGTTGAGGGTTCACTTACCGAGGTAGGAAAGGGAAGTGCCTGCACAACCTCGCCAAATTGGGTCGTGACATCTTCTTTTTAATTTCTAATGATTTTCGTTTACTTTTTTTCTCCTTTTCTAATTTCATTTTTGTCATGTTTTTTTTTTTAGTTTCCTTTTTTTTTCCTCATAATGTAATTCTCCAAATGTTTTGGCTCCTTTATTTTTATGTTTTTTTTCCGCTTATATCATTAAAAAGGATAACTGATATATTATCTTCTTTTTAAAAAAATAATAATTTATTCTAGAATATAATATATCAAATCAATAGCAGTTGAAGTATACTATTGCAGTATACTATGGTACCTACATGGTATATATCATATACTGACAGGGTATCATACAGTGATGATTCATTTCTTCAAGAAAACATTTTGTCCTCTATGATACCAACCTGGTGTATATCATATATTTACAGCTTATCATAGAGGACTGATTCATCCCTTCAAGAAAAATATAACTCAATCATCTGTGATACTCACAAGGTATATATGATATACTGATAGGGTATCATAGAAGATTGATCCATTCCTTCAAAAAATAGTACTCATTCTTCTCTGATACCAACATGGTATATCATATATTGTCATAGTATCATAGAGGACTGGCAGTTCATTATTTCAAGAAAAACACCCGTTCCTCTATGATACCATTCTGATATACATATAATATATTGATAGAAAAAGACTCAGTCCTCTATGATACCATTTTGGTATATATCATATACTGAAAGAATATCATAGATGATAGATTCATTACAATATTACTGAGTCCTCTATGATGCCCACATAGTATATATCATATACTGATAGGGTATCATAGAGAACTAGTTCGTTTCTTCAAGAAAAACACCCCTAATCCTCTACGATGCCCACATGGATCATATACTATATACTGACAAAGTATCATAGAAGATTGATTTATTCTTTCAAGAAAAACACAACTCAATCCTATATGATACCCACATGGTATATATCATGTATTGACAGGGTATCATACAGGATTGAGGCTTCATTTCTTGAAGAAAAACATTTAGTCCTCTATGATATCAACTTGGTATATATCATATACTGACAGGGTATCATAGATCACAGATCCAATCCTTAAAAAAAAAAAAACTACTCAGTCTTCTATGATGCTCACATGATATATTTCATATATTAATAGGGGATCATAAAGGATTGGTTCATTCATTCAAGAAAAACACAACTCATCCTCTATGATACCCACATGATATATCATATACTAATAGAGTATCATAGAGGATCGATTCATTCTTTCAAAAGAGTCTAGTCGTCTATGATACCAATCTGGTATATATCATATACTGCCAGATTATCATAGAGGACTGGTTCATTCCTTCAAATAAACACTAGCTAGATCTCTATGATATCCACATGGTATATATCATATACTGACATGGCATCATAGATGATGGTTCATTCCTTCAAAATATATATATATATATATATATATATATATATATATTTAGTCCTTAGTCCTTTATGATACCCATATGACATATATCATATACTGACATGGTATCATAGAGGATGATTCATTCCTTCAAGAAAAATATTCCTCAGTCCTTTATGATACCCACATGGTATATATCACATACTGACAGAGTATCCTAAATGAGTGGTTCATTCCTTAAAAAAGAGCTCAGTCCTCTATGATATCAACCTGGTATATATCATATACTACTAAAGTATCAAGAGGGTTGGTTCATTCCTTCAAGAAATACTCCTCAGTTCTCTATGATACTCAGATGATATATATCATATACTGTTAGATTATCATAAAGGCCTGTTTCATTCATTCAAAGAAAAGTTCAACTCGTTAAAGACCAGCAAGTGAAGGACCTATCCTTTTGTGCCAATATTGCTGCGAGACTGGTACTTGGCGACTCATGAGCAACATATAGACTAAGGTTGCACATCACTCCCTCGCTCTTTTTTTAAGGCCTTTCAATAAAAATTATATTTTAAAAAATAGACTTTAAGCTTTATTTTGATATTTTAGTTTTTTATATCAGTTTAGTAAATTTTACTTCTGAAAAAAGTATTAAAAATAAGGTCATATTTTAGGAATAATTTTTGTTTTCATCTGCAAAAGATTTTTTCTTGATATAAAAATATGTTTCTATTAATTTAAACTTTAATAAATAAACTAGAGATTTTAATAATTTTTCTTAATTACTATATGTTGTAGTCTACTTCTTTATTTTTTTCGTATTTTATTAATCTAAAAATAGTTAGCTATTATATTTTATTTTTATCTTAAAATACAAAATAAAAAAGGAAAAAGACAAAAATAGAATACTACAAAAAAAGTCAAATGAAAAGAAAAAACTAACACTTACACGTCACTCTGTAGTGCCACAACTGAAGTTGCAGGGAAGATGTGCACTCCGGGTAAATATTTAGCATCTTGTGGGTAGTTCATGTTATTTAAATGTATGGGGTAAGTACGGGTAAATATTTTAACACAAATGGCACTTTATGTATTTTTCCCTATATATTTAACATATTTTGGTGTACAATTACACATGTGTATATACCTTCCCCCTCCCCCCCCAAAAAAAAAAATTGAAGGAAAAGAGCTAAACTTTGATATTAGCATCAAATGAAGGCAAATGAGAGTTCAAGCTATAGTAGATAAAATTATTTAATTTGCCCCTTTCATTATTTAATTAAACATAAAGTTCAATAGTACTGAACGATTACAACTCTTATTAGACCAAGTCAATAGAATATTATGCCTTTATATTTTGGAGACTTGAAGTATGGCGGACAACTTTTTTATTTTTATTTTAGTTCAATATTTAGATGTTTAGCTTCTAGGTTTTTGGAAGCTACGATTGTCCTAACAATGTTTTTTTTTGTTTTTTCAAAAGTTGGGCAAATATTAACTATAAATTTGCTATTTGTTCTAGCTAGTTTGGTTGTTGAAGTTTGCCATAATTTTCAGAGAAGTTGCGGAAACCTCTGCTCACTGTCTAAAATTTCCAACCACACCAAAAATAACGGGCACAAGATCGGGTATAAAACCTTTGTGGCTCCTATGGCTCCATCAAGTATAAAAGAGATATGAAATCGCATTTTTAGATATTTTTTAACCGGGTCTAAATTGGATATAAGACACAGATTGAGTTGGATTAAATGAGCTTCTATGAATAAATAAGTTTATTATTAAGAAAAATAGAGTTTTAATGCGACATGACGTGCCACTTAGAAGAGAAGAAGTGTTTTGTATAAATTGGATATAAGACCAACACATTTAAATTTAAAAGCCTCTCAAAATTTCCGCTGCTTAAAGCCCTCCAATTATTAACCCAAATTGATTAAAGTGTCACCTCCCCTCATGTTTTGTCTCGTTTCACTGATGTCCCCTTACGTGTTGCCTCGTTTCACTGACCTCCCCTCACGTTTGCAATATTACAACTATCTCCTTTATTTTAACTTTTTTTGTAACAACTCTTTTATTCTATTTATTACTAATGAAAAAATAAAATTCATGGACTGATTTGCCCTCCCTAAGATCATGCTCTTTGGATTAATTATTATTTTATTAATATCTCATTTCCGAATAAATTGAAAACAAAATATGCCGAAGGTCAATCTTCTTAACAAGGGTTCTCTTTTCCTATTCCTCTTCAATCCTTGTTCTCATTAGATTTTCTGCAAAAAAATAATTATTTTTACTGAGTGTGTCTTCAACAAATAAAGGTAATTTACTTGTAATCTTTTTTTTTTGTAAGTAAGTATGTCGAGTGCTTGTCATGTTTTTGTTTCTAGGAATTAAATAGTATTCTGATTGACTGGATTTGACGAATTGAGTTTAAGAGGTAAAGGTCTCTATACTGCCTCATCATTTTAAAGACGTTTGTTTTTATTAAAAATTTGTCTAGCACATGTTGTTGGATTTTGCTTGCAATAAGACATTTATATTTTTAATATAAAATTTAATTTCAGAATTTTCTATATCTTCTTAATTAATCACAGAATAGTTGGCAAGATACTTTCTCTAAAAAGTTATAACACGAAGAACCAAAAAGCTCAAACGTTGGGAACGTACGGGTGAACAACCCATAAGAACAATTCCTAGGAAATAACTTTTTAAAGGAGAAATCATAAAATAATAATTAATTAGAAAACATGATCTCGGGGAGGAAAAACCAGTCCACATATGTTATTTTTTCATTAATAATAAATAGAATAAACAGGGTTGTTACATAAAAAGCTAAAATAAGGGAGGTAGTCGTGATATTGTAAACGTGAGGGAGGGTAGTGAAACGAAGTAAAACTTGAGAAAGTTAATGAAATAAAGTAAAATGTGATGAGTAGTCTTTGAAATTTTCCCAACAATTAGAATTTTAATATAAGACCAACGCATTTAAATTTATAAGCTTCTCAAAATTTCGGGTGCTTAAAGCCCTCCAATTATTAACCCAAATTGATTAAAGTATCACGATCCCCATACTTGTGACCTCCAAATTTCTCTCCAGCGAACTTCTCCATCGAGTTGTAAGTTCTCCTATTTTTCTCTCCAGTTATTTCCCGAATTAACCTTTTGTATGGTAGACAACTTTATGTTCAATTTCTCTGATTCCCTATTCATTTTTTTCCAATTGCCACCACTTATTAGAGGTTGAATTGTAGATTACAGATTGTTTAGGTTACCCTAATCATCTCTCTCTCTCTCTTTTTATTTTTATTTTTTTTGTATATGAAGCACTAATAGTCCTAATGGTTTGCCAAACTGGTGCATTTGTAATAATATGTGTCACTTTTCGTTTCCGGGGAGGTAATTTGACTAATTTTTCGAAGTTAGATTGAATTAGATTAATTCAATATTTTAGAATTAAACTAAGATTTATATATTCGAAAACCATACGAAAAGTGTTACTCGCTCACTTTCATTTTACTTGGCCCATGTTGACTTTACACTCTCTGATACCCTAATCATTTTTCGAATTTTTATGCCAGTTATTTGAGGATGAACTGTAGATTACAGATTGTTTTGATTTAAGAATAGTCCCAAAGTAGTCACTTATCTTTGGGTTTAAACCTATGTTACTCAGACTCTTCAAAAATGGACACGGGTGCGTGTCGGATCCTCCAAGAGTAGGGCATTTTTGAAGGATCCGACACGGGTCGGGCATCATTTTTGGTGAGTCCGAGCAACATAGGTTTAAAGTCAAAATCTTGCCTCTTTTTTTAGCTAGCGTTTGGCCATAGATTTAGTGAAACTTGAAAAAAAAAAAAAAAAAGGGTTCTTGATGTTGGTGTTGAAAAATAGTTTTTGGAAATTAAGTTGTGTTTGGACATCCATTTTACCCGAAAAAAATTTGAACTTTTGTCAGGGAAAGAAAAATTTCACCCAAAAGCTGGTCCAACCCAGTTTTTGAAACTTGAAATTTTTTCTTCAAATTCAAAAACTGATAAAATTCCATGGACAAACAATGATTTCAATGTTTTTTTGAAAAAAAGTTTTCAAAATCTATGGCCAAACGGGAGCTTAAATGAAGCACTAATTTTATGCCAAACTGGTGCACTTGTAATCCCTCTCCAAGTAACTGTCACTCCCTCAGTTCCAAAATATGTGTCGATATTCGTTTCTCGTGAGTTAATTTGACTAATTTTCGAAGCTAGACTGGAATAGATTAATTGAATATTTTAAAAATAAGATTTATATTTCGAAAGTTGTACTAAAATTACTATAAGTTGTAATTTTTCTCATATTAATATGGTGAAGAAATTACATGTTACAATGTTGGTAAAGTTCGTGTTGTTTGAATCTCGAGAAGCAAAAAGTGACACATATTTTGGTATAGAGGGAGCACCATGATTCGTCACTCTGTTGTCTATATGAACTTAATTCGCTTATGTCATCTCCTAAAGTTTCGATAATGCTGTTTTCTGATAGCCTTTGCAGTTCTACAGTTTCATTTCTTGGGGATTATCCGACTAGGCCGGCCGATATTTGAAATGTTTGCTCTAAGTTGTGCTCAATTTCCAATATATTTTCACTCTACTCATCATTTATGATAATGACTTGGGAGGGTCTAGTGTTTATGCATGATTAGTAAAATCAGTTTTTTTTTTTTTTTTTTGTTGTTGTTGTTGCTATTTTTGGAGTTTCTTTTGATTATAAAAACTGGGATCTCTCTTTACATTATCTGACGTTAGCTGTTCTGCTGTTTGAGTATATGATTCCGAATTTAATGCCCATCGGGTATCATAAAAATCTCATCTTTTTCTGTTCATACTGCCCATCAAATGTCTTTAGCACTTACAGTTACAGGGTAAGACTGGCTGATATTGGAAATTCTTGTTAAGTTATGCGCAATTTGCAATATTATTTCTCTGAACTCATCATTCAGGATTGTCACTTGGGAGGGTCTAGTGTGTATTCCTTTGTTAGTAAAATCAATTGATTTTTGTTATTTTGTTGAGGTTCTTTTGATTTTAAAGACTTGGGGTCTCTCTTTAGATTCTCTTGTGTTAGCTACTGTCAGAGAATACGTACTATGGTTCCCAATTTAATGCCTATCGGTTATCATAAAAATCTCATCTTTTTCTAATCACGCTACACATAAATGTCTTTAGCACTTTCGGGTTAGGTAACAAATGCAAACGAGTAGTCTATTCTAAGTCTTAAGCAAATTGAGGATTCTGGACATACCAGAAACTTCATCTGCTACTTCATATATACCAAATTCAAGTTGGATAATGCAACAGTGCAAGAGACCAGTTGAACTTTGCTGGTCTTGTCTATTGCTCTTTGTTCTTTTAAAGAAAATAAATATTGAACTTTGCTGGTAGTAATTGCATAATACTCCCTCCGTTTCAATTTATGTGAACCTATTTCCTTATGAGTCCGTGCCAAAAAGAATGACTTCTTTCTATAATTGGGAACCATTTACCTTTATGCGATGATTTATTGCCACACAAAATATATGTGAATCATCTAACACCACAAGTTTAAAAGTCTTCTCTACTTTCTTAAACTCCATGCCCAGTCAAATGGATTCAGATAAATTGAAACAGAGGGAGTATTTAATTTCAGCTGAGACTTTTTTTTTTTCCTTCGGAGATGAAATCATGCTCGCTTCATTAAAAACTAACGGTTTGTTTGGAGGAGGGTCAAAAGTGCACTAGTTTGACAAACAATAAGGACTACTAGCGCTCCAAGTCAAAGAAGAGGGATGGGTTTGAGTTTAAGTCCAAAACTATGTTGGAACTTTAATTTGATACTGTTTGCATAGATGTGGATTGTCCTGTCTAAGTTTCTCTCATCTAACTAGAGATTTCATCTTTGAAACGGAAAGGTGTATAGAGAAAACAAAGTATGGCAGAGCGAATCCTCAGCTTGGGAATTCTCATAGATGTTGTGGATGAAGAATGGATGCGAGATACTCTGCCCGCTGATGGTACTATCCTCTTTCAATTATTATTATGTATCTATCAGTCAACTATGCTTCAATCACAAATTAGTTGGAATGGACTACACCAGTCTTATCAAATGCTTACCCTTGGCGTGCTCAAGCTCTGAAACTTGGTGCAAGATAGGATGAGTGTGTTGTCTCAATTAGGCAGCGCTTCAGTTCGCCAGCAAGACGCAAAGTCAGGCATCACACGTGGGCTCTATCTTGAAGAGAGCAGTATAAACAATAAATATTTCACTTAATTATATATATATATATATATATATATATATATAAGATTACCTTGTTCATATAATATTTGACTGTATTTATGGTTATTATTCTTGAATTTCATTTTTTTCTTAATTTGCGCTTTTTTCCATCAAATTCTGCAGAGAGTGAACTCTTTTTTTTTTCCCTTTCTGTTTTGGCTTTTCGCCTTTTAATGTGAATCATCTTTCCGCTCTATTAGGGACCATTCATTCCAATACTAAATAATTCTCGTTGAGGCAAAAGTGAATTTTCTAAAGCTAGAGTTTTCTAAATCACACACTTATCACAGCTCAGGCATATAGTTATTGTTTTTGTACTTTTATAATTTTCTGTCTCATTTGTTTTTCATTTTGCTTTTGTGTATTTCACTGAACTAGTTTAAAATTGAGGTATAGTACGATTTATGTTGCTTTTAATTCACTATTTCTACAGATCTCCCATTACCACCAGTACTACTTCCAAAGACTGATGACAACGAAGACTCAAGTAAGTATTACTTATATTCATACACTTGGAAAATATGAATGTAGGAATGCGTTATCACTTAATAATTGGTTTGGGTATGAAATGCGAGATCAAAATATGAAACCTTACGACTTAAATTATTTGTTGCGACGGACTGTTGGAACAAAATGTTTGTAAACTAGCTATTATATGGATTCTAGCTCTTTGCTCCTTTTTTACAAGGGTTGCACATGCAGTGCCCTAGATAGGAGTACTTTTCAACACATAAGTTCCTTGGTTAAATCCTGTAAGCACTTCATATTATGTTGGTTTTGAATAGGAAGCTGAAATTTAAAGTCATCTTCCAGATTTCTTTAGTAGGCTCTGTAAGCCTGCAATGCCAATCATGCCCTAGCGTTTAATCTAGCCTCTTTCATCCACGATTGATGAGTACTGAAGGGCTTTCCTTACTCGTTTTCTGTGATGTTGAACTCCTTACAGCAGACATCATTTCCAACAGTATCATGTTGCTTTTGCTTATATGCATTTCATGAAATTTTAATTAAGAATAACTTTAAGAGTTGTAGTTGGGTTATTTCTAAAATGGTTTTGGCATAAATGTTTCCTGGTTCGCTCACATTTTGTTAGTTTTGATATCAGTATCCTACATTCAATGAGTTACATGAATAGATCAGTTTGTTGGTTATTTTCATGTTGACTATTTTCCATCAATTCTTATCTTTGGATGATTGAATTGTATACGAGTGCAGATCAAGAGGCTCCGCAAGTTGACGGAGATACATGGCATGACCTTGCTTTGGAAAATCACTGACATTAATGATCAAGCTCATCATTCGATTTTCAACCATTATCATCATTTGTATTGTTGGACATGTGCTTGATTAGTGTACGGAAACTAGTTTCAACTGTTCTTTCTCTTGATATGTTGGTCAGTAGTCTGCTAGTCGCAGCATGTGATGTGTGGATTTGGCACACTTCATGGGGTTTGAACCTTGCCAGTACATATGGTATTTAAGTGGAGTAAGGCTAGAGGGACGGATCCATTATCAACCGAGTTATGAATCTTGGGTCACTGGCTATTGTTGGTCAGTGGTCATCTTAGAAGTGGTCCACTTAGATGTCTTGGCAATATGTTCTCTCTAATGGAACAGATCTAGGGAATATTGGCGGACGTTAAGGTCATTCCTCACAGTTTGTACCAAATTGAGTGTCTTGTTTTATTAGTTGTTTTACTTTATATTTGGTATAAGGTCTACAATTTGAGAATTTATAATTTTGAACTAAAACTCAAATGTACAAGAACTGCATAAATAAAAGATACTATAAAAATATGCATTCTTTTGCTTTTAAGGCGGATCACAACTATCCTAATTTGTGTTTTTGTCAAATATGATGAGATTGACTCTTATTTGCCGAATTCAACAAAACCTCGAATTGTTGTCGATAATTTGATTACTTTTGGGCAATTTGCAGGATTGCCCTTCGCTGGGGGTGGTCTTTAATTTTTACCCCTCAAAATGATGGTCTTTAAATTCTGCCCTTCGGGTAGAATTTGGCCCGCAGAGGCAGAAATTTTGCCTTGTAATTTTTTTTTTTTTACCTTAGCTGGGGTTCAAATCTACAATCTTTGGATGCTAAGCAAGGGGTAAAATTTAAAGATCACCAATTTGAAGGGCAAGAATTAAAGACCACCCCATATAAAGGGCAATCCGCGCAAAAAAAAAATTACTTTTGCCTGTGGACATCAGCCCAATAAACTCGAGTCGTTCTCCATAAAAGCACTAATTATTCTCCATAACTCGAATTTATATCCTTTGTGTCATTACCCTCGTTAACCCTCAAATTAATTTAATTAGCAAGTGGCGAACTTCTTAATGACCTCTAAACATTTCAAAAATCTCTAGAGTGCAGTATATGGGGCCGCTAAAGTCCAATATATGCCCAGTATGAGTTTTGCAGAAATGTGGATGCTACAAATGGATGTGCAGTCATACAAGTTAAAATTAAAAAATGACCATGAGCAGTACACTGTACACATAAAGGATAAATGAGAGGAGGTTGTTTGAGATTGTATAGTCATGTCCCACGTCCACTTACATAATTTGATTGTCTAAAACTATGGTGAGTTAAGGTGTCAAAAGAGAAAGGATAGACCCAAAAGCACATGGAAAAAATTGTCTTCAAAGGCCTACATCTTGGAATATGCAAATTTAGATAAAGATGTGATATAATGGAAGCAAAATATCCATATTTTAGACTTGTTATAGAGCTCTTATAACTTTTTCTTTTTACTTTTACTTCATTTGGTATGATGAAGCTAATATAAGTTGAGCTTAAATGAAAAAGTGAGGATTCATATAGTCGTTCTCAATTTATTTAAGATAGTGGCGCAATTTATTATTATATATTGTGTAATTTATTGTTATATATTGTGTGTACTGAGAAAGCCAAAAAGTCTAAGCATCCACAATTTAAAATTTAGTGACAATCTCTTAATAATCAATCAGACATATTAATTTTAAAAATATAAAACAAACACAACATAGCAGCACTTGCATTGACAGACAACAACTATGGTACATCTATTTTAACAAGCCAAAAAATAAAATAAACCTATTATAAAACCAATAAGGTAATGTTTTTCGAATTTCCCTTATAACCTGAAGTATAATTGGGGAGAAAATGATAAAAACGGGGGTAGGTTCAAACTCCGTTGGATTTGACGAATACAGTGAAAAAGAAAAAGATTTAATCATAAACACTAAAAAAGTCCCAAAAAATTCTAAAATAAGCAACACAAAGAATATATTAAGTTTTAGTTTAGGTAAAGGAAGTATGACTGCCTTATCAATAGTTGAAACTCAATCGGAAGATATTTCGGCTTATATTCCTACTAATGTAACTTCTATTGCTAATGAACAAATCTTTTACCTATTCAATTTTGAAATCAGACCTGCTATTAATGTGAGTATCTCCGTTTCCAGAGTAGGGTCTGCACTAGACACTAAAAAGATACAGAAAAATAACAGAAATTACACCTCATGTCACGCCCCGAACCATGACCTGGGTGTAACACGACACTCAGGCCTTGCTTGCATGTGTCCGAGCGAACCTCCTGTGCCCTGTCTGACTGAAGGGCAATTTCGCTGAACATGGCCCGGCTGGCCACACCCATAGCAAATATTTGATCCAGAGCGGCACTCCCCAGGATGCCTCTTCCCACACTTAGTACAAATCGGATTGGTGAAGTTACTCTGAGTCACACTGGCCTGAGACTGGGAGCCTGACCACCTGAAATTCTGTTGACGGTTATCTTTCCTGAACTTGGAAACTGGAGCACTTGTCGTGGACGGAGTAGGTCCGGCTGACCTGTTCTTAAAGAACTTCCTGTTTTCATTACCGCTGAACTGTCCGGTAGACTTGGCCCTCTTGTTGAACTCCTTGTCTTTCTCTTTCTGCAAGGCTTCCTCCTCCTTCAGCCTTGTCTCATTTCCCCGTACGAAAGCAACCATCTTGGAGAGGTCATTCCCCCATTCTCTGCGGCAATATTGGCCCCATCGTACAAATAGGGATCAAGACCTCCAACAAACCTCCTCACTCTTGCCCTCATATCCGGTACCATATATGAAGCATGCTTAGCCAGACTGATAAATTCTAAGTAGTAGTCCTGAACTGACCTACCATTCTGTTTAAGCTTCAGGAATTGTTCAGCCTTAGCTTCTCTGACTTCTATTGTCATGAAGTGGTCCAGGAAGGCACTTGTGAATTCATCCCATATAGCATCGGGTGCATCCTCACCTCGGGATAATTCCCAAGATTCATACCAGGTGTTAGCAATGCTCTGCAGCTGATGAGCTCCAAAAGAAGCTGCTTCGGTCTTCGTAACTGTCATAATCCTGAAGATTTTCTGAAGAGCATCGATGTAGTCCTGAGGGTCTTCATCTTTCTTTGTCCCCGTAAAGACTGGGGGATTCATCCTGAGAAAGTCCTCATGGCTTGCTTGTCAACATGGGCATCAAAACAATATAATCTATATGATGCAATTTAAATAAATCATGAAAATGTAATTTGCAGAATAAAGTCTTGAAATTTATCTCATAGCATGAAATATCATGGAAACACAATAGTTTGCAAACATAAAAGCATAACTGACTCTATGAACTAACATATGTCTATGAAACCTCTAAAACATGTCTGAATACTAACTACTAGGACATGACCCTGGACTACCATAAACTGAATACTAATGCAGACTCCATGTTGAACCCCGAGAGAAGTGGGGCTCACCAATAAGCTGATATCTGAAGTGATCCTACTGCGCAGATGTATGCTCCTGAAAATCGGTATCTGCACCGTGAAGTGCAGGCCCCGGGCAAAAAGGGACGTTAGTACATGGTGAATAGTACTAGTATGTAAAACCTGCTGAAATGAAGAACATGGCACAACATAGATATAGGATATGAACTGAAACTGAATGTAACTTGAACATGAACATGAAACGTGAGTGAAGTCTTAAAACAGTAATCAATAGAAATACTTGTATGTAAAAATACTTGTAACGTGGGGAATGCTATAGTATAACCGACAACATGGTCTGGTACTTGCGTCCTACCAGCAGAACACTCACAACCTTGCCAGGGATATGAGATTTAAGTAATAATAAGCATGTAAGGATCCAAACTGCAAAATGAAGGTGTTGCCTCCTTGCTGACAACCCTTATCCGACGGTGGTTACGTAGTTTCAGGCTATCTGAGCCTTCTCGGTTAACTAAGAAAATCCCAAAAACATGAACATAATATAGTTGGCTAAGAAGCCCATGATTTTCGTGAAATAACTTGTAAATAACTTGTAATCATGATTTCACGAAATAACTTGTAATCATGATTTCACGAAATAACTTGTAAACATGGTTTCATGAAATATCTTGTAATATGGTTTCATGAGATAACTTGTCATAGTCTTGCAAACATGTTCTTGATTCATGAGTAATAACAATAGTTCATAATTATATATATATAATTGACTTGAAAACATGCTTGTAACTTGCTACATAAAATCATAAAGTTTCATATAAACATAATGAGAATACATGAGGAAGAATTCATGATTCATGGATTAAGCTAGGGTTCCTAATAACCGAAATGGAAGATTAGGAATACAATAACAAATATAGATACAAAATTCATGTACATAAATACATAAATACGGGCTACCAATATGTTGGGTTTAATGCCCTAGGGTTTGAACTTCATGGATATCAAGAAACGGAGCATGGGGAAGAACGTAGAGATTCCCACATGTGGATGGAAGTTCTACATACCTTAATTGCTCCAAAATTTGAATTAAAGACTTGAGCTTTAAAGAAGATTTCCAAAATCTTGAATTCTTGAACCTTGAGATGGGTTTTCTTGAAAACCCTAGTTTTAGAATGATAATTTCTTGTTTAGATTACAAGGATAGGTGTTAGAATTGAGTTGGAATAATTAGAGTAGGCTTACCTTGGTGTTCTTGATGATGAGAGAGGGTAGGAAGTCGTTCTAGGGCTTGAAGGAATGAAAAATAATGATTTGAACTGGTATGGACGAATATATACTGTCCTGGGAAAATGCAGTTTACGTCCAGCACTGTGCTGGCCGTATTTTCAGTTTACGGGTCGTAAACTGCAATACGGGTCGTATTTTGCAATATGGGCTGCACTGCGTCTCTTCAGTAAAATGACCATAACTCTTTGCACAGATGTCCGTTTGACACCCATAATATACCGTTGGAAAGGTATTTCAAAGCTCTACAACTTTCATCAAGGAAGTTTTCTCAAATTCCAAATAAGTTTTGAAATACAGGCCGTAAACTGAAATACGGTCCGTATTTAACCATGTGACATCAAAATGCCAAATTCTAGAATGTTCAGAAATTCTTGGTTTCAGTTTACGATTTGAAATATGGGTCGTATAGTGAAATACGGTCCGTATTTAACCATATAACATTCAACTGCCAAATTCCAGAATGCTCAGAAATCCTTGGTACCAGTTTACGACTTGGTTTACGGCCCGTAAACTGAAATACGTCCACTGTTCATAGGCGTAAACCACTATCTCACAACTGAACAGGAAAATTCCAATTCCCACATTCTTTATCTGATTTTTCAAGTCTAGGATCATGGTTAAAGCTTACGTTAAAGGTACGAGGTGTTACACCTCAAAAGCCTACATCAAACTTAAAAAATAAATCAAAATAGCATAAACTACAAAAATTGTACGTCTAAATGTAAATTCCCACTAACTTTCCTTTTTATAGTTCCGTTCAAACCTAACATTTGGTCGAGACTAAAAGTGTTCAACTTTGAAAAACATAAAGGGTCAAAACTATTCAATGCATAATTATGCGACTATTTTGAACGTACCCTCAAACGTAAGGGACCATTTATGTCATTTCTCTATAATTAGCAAATCAGTTTAACTTCTTAAATATCTTCTTCAACATAATAAAAAAAAAACAAAACAAAAAAAAACTTAGAAGTAGATTAAAACCTTGTGATCTCTTCTCAAAAAATACAAAATCTTGAAAATAGCGATTCAACAGGAAGAATTGAGCAGGCCATGGATTCTCGAAGCATTACCTCTTCTAGTGGTCATACTAATCGCTGCTCATGCCCTCTCTTTGGTACTTCCGAAGTAACTTTCTCCCTACTCTCTCTTAATGTCTTCAAATTCACCATATAACTTGAAGTATAATTAGCAAGAAAATGACAAAAATAGTCCCTTAAGTTTGAAAGTAGGTTAAAAATAGTCCCTAAAGTATGCTCTAAACAGTTTGACAAAAGTTAACACTATTGGTCTCCATCAAATATTTAACTAACTCCATCTACTAGATTTGGCAGCAACTGTAGAAACAAAAGATGTAATAAAAATATTAGAAAAGTTCCATAAACAACTATACTACACCAAACACGAAAAATTGATTTAAAACAACAGATATTACACATAGAAAACTACACCAAACTTTAAAAAGAGACACAAAAAGAGTAGTAACTGCCAGAAATGTACCTCCAAATGTGAGTTTTGTCTAAATCCTTTTCCTTCCAAATTTTCCGTCAAATCTAACATATGGAATTTGTTAACTATTTTGCAAAGACTAAAGTTATTCATAAGATACTTTAAGGACTATTTTGAACCTACTCCCAAACATAAAGGACCATTTTTGGCATTTCCTCTATAATTAGCAAATCAGTTAGTAACTTTTTAAATATCTTAAAGACATAAAAAAAAAAAAAGCATAGAAGTAGAAATCTTGTGCATAAACCATAATGATCTATTTTCAAGATTTTTTTTTTTTTGGAAATGGTGAATCAACAACATAATCTTTCATAAACCCTGTGATCTCTGTTTGCCCTTGTCTCTTTATTAATCAGAATCGTTCATATTGTTGGGCAAGTTGATGACTTGAATATTATTGAAACTCTTGAAGAGTTACCAAAAGCAATAGATTATTTGCTAAAAGAAGTTGAAATGAGAATTTAGAGTGGTCCTGAAGTACCATATAATTGTGTAATTGATGCATTTATTTATCTTGCTATAACTATAAGCATCATAAAATGTCTCTCTTATATAGATGTTGACACCCAATTTTGGCCCTCCTTTTTCATTTAATTAATTTCACTATGCTTCTTAGTCCTGAAAAATTCCCCAAAATAAGTTTTGAATATTTTCGCTAATTACCAGACTAATTTTTGAGATATTATTAAGATTATTTTTATCATTCCTAAAAAAAATTACCAAACATGATATTTTGTAATTAAAAGTCACTCGAGAATAATGTTGATATTCCGATATCAATATTAGTGTTGGCATTTTTCCTTTGATCCTACTTATTGTTGCATCAATAATATCTTACTCTATTTTAAAACTAAATACATATATCAAATTACTTGTATTGTAATTTTTATAGGTATACATTTTCTTGGAATTAATTAGGACAAAAAAACATATTTTAATTAATCGATTGAAGTAAAAAAGGATAGAAAATTAAATCATATGCCAACAATTTGGGCCAATTCTTACCAAAGTCATCAGCCCAAATCAATTAGCTCCCTCAAATAAAACCAGCCCAACTCCATCTTCGACCCGACCCGACCCAACACCAACAAACTAAAGACCCCAATAGCTTGTTCCTCCAGCTCATTTTCAATAACAAACTAAATCTAACCAGTAGCTCTAGTGAACCAGAATCAAGTGACCCTTATCTCTTCCATGTAAACATAGCAATATCCCACCAAATCCGCCTGCTGCTCA
Organism: Lycium barbarum; assembly: GCF_019175385.1. Lineage (NCBI taxonomy): Eukaryota > Viridiplantae > Streptophyta > Magnoliopsida > Solanales > Solanaceae > Lycium > Lycium barbarum. Next base: position 112,880,257 of record NC_083345.1, on the reverse strand, counting down.
CCTCTCACATCCGCTTACAGCCCTCTTCCCCTTTCTCACACTCCATCTCTGAAGCTTGCAGGCTCCATGTGCCATTTCAGTAGATTTCAGGGTGAGTCCCATCCCCATTTTCATCATCTCATCTGTTGAAAACATCTCCCAAAATCCCCCCCCCCCCCCCCCCCCCCCCCCCCTTCCTTATTTTTGAACTTCGAATTCAAGTTGTTGAAGCCCTCAGTTGTTAGCTATAAATAGAAGCCCTTAGTGAGCTATCTGAGACAGGTTCAAGTGTTGGAAATTCCACTTGAATAACCCAACAAATCTCATCTGTTTTCATCAAGCTTTTCATAAAATTTTTTTTTTTTTTTTTTTACTCGAAGTTGGTGGTCTCAAAAATTCTCTTTTAACTCTAAGTTTGTTTTGTCGAATTCTTGGTGGTTCTCGGCTAAACAAGCTCTTCAAGAGGATTCAGAGACTCGAGACGACAACAAGCCTCAGTTCATTGTCACGGAGAAGGTAGTCACACTCGTCTTCTCTTCGTCTTTAATTTTTGTAAAAGTAGAAATGTAATCGTTCAAGCATTTTCTCTTTGTTTGTTTGGTTTAGCTGGCTGAAAAGTGATCGTTCGATGGTTATGGTTGTTCTGTTTGATTCTGTGGACTTGAACCCAATTACTGCCTTGTTTGTTCTAAATTTGTTGCATAAAAAATGGTATCGGACTGGGGTAAAACCCTGAATTACCCGTGGTGCACTTGCGGGAAACTCCTTGCCGAGGGCCTGTGCACCCCCGGGATTAGTCGGGGCTCAAAGAGACCCGAACACCCGGTGCTTAATAAAAAAAAATTAAAAAATGGTCAAGGAAGATTTACTACACTTAGGAATTGTTAAATCAACTATGTCAAAATGCTGTATACTTTATTCATGAGATTCTGTTTTCATTAGAGAATTAATATGTGACAAGAAAAATGGTAGATTATGAATTTTAAAAAGCGAATATGCCCGATGTAACTACTCGTCCTTTCTCTGTGTCTTTATATGTTTAAAGAGGTGTTTAGAGAATCCTTATCATGCGAAGATGGTAGCTTTTGGTTTTGGTTGTGGTTATGTTGTGTTAATCTCTTTTGCTGGTGGTAGTGTAAGAAGGAGTATCTTTTGTTGGTCGTCGAATCGTGTAAGAAATGTAACTGATGGAAGTGATTTGTTGAATTTAAATTCTGTTTTGGTGTTAATGAATCCGCCTTTTTTCACTTTAATATAGAGTAAGTTAATATAAGAGTGAGTAGTTGGAAATATTTGTCAAGGATAGTTGTCCTGTTTTGGTGATGAAATCTAATCTAAACTTGCCTCCCTTGAACTATTTATGAAGCAAGCAAAAATGCTAAAGCTTTGTGATACGAAGAATAGGAACTTGATATGCTTCACTTAGTATTTGTAAGTGTAAAATTAATTTTTTTGTACAACATGTTTAAATAAAACTTGTGTGGCTCCGTACATGTTTCAGCCATTCTTGTTTTCCATTGGATGAATGTTGGTAACGGGCTTGTATGTTTGCTGTCGAGTATGAATCCCACTGCTATGTGTGAGAATAGTGAAGCATCATATTTGAATACTATGCACTGACTATATAGGCTTCTTTATCTTAAAATTATGGTGAAGTTTAAATATGATAGGATCAAAAGGATTGATTTAGTAGAACATATTGTTGACCTTTAAGGAGTATTGATTAGCTATGTTGGTAGAATTTTCTTTACTTGTTGAAAAGGAAAGGTTACAGATCTGAAGATTTAGCACGTCGAATATGTGATTACTCGAATATGTTTGTCACTCGCTAAAATTCTGTGATCGAGACTCGTTAGGATGTGCACTGTCCAGTTTTTGCTTCAGGATCATGTGAAAGTCAAAGCATGTGAACTACGACGTTTAGGAAGGAAACCATGATTTAGCATATTGTTTTACCATGTTTGTAGCTGAGGTCATATGTTTAGTTAATAAGATAATAGATTACTGCAAGTCCATAACGAGAAGAATATGATGTCCTTCAAGATTTTAGTCCAAAATCTCTTTTTCTTTACCATGTCCATGAGACTTTCTTAACGTAAGGTGACTTTTGTTTATGGATTTTCTGGGAGTTTTCCATAGTTAACAAATAGGCTCTATATGTTAGAAAGCTACATTTGTTCCGAAAAAAAAAAGTTGCTGTTTTGATATAAAAAAGCTGTTTTTTTTTAATTAAAAATGTTACTGTTTTCTGATTAAAAAGTTACTGTTTTGATTAGAGAAAGCTACTGGTTTTTTTTAAAAAAAAAGAAGTTACTGTTCCGATTAAGAAAAAAGGTTATTGATTTTTGTTTTGGGGATTACATCTGCTGAACGTGTAGTTCGAATAACTCCGTCGCTCGTCTAAATCTTTGTTTGAAGTACTTATGTGGATCTACTTTTGCCGCATTTAGTTAAAAACCAGCATATAAAATAGTATGCAATATTGCTATAACTTAAGATAAGAGTTGTACTCGTTTCCTATGTATGATGCACATGATATAAGGTTTCTTGTCTTGACCATAAGTCGCCAAGGATTCTCTTTAGGTTTGTCTGAAGTTTTGCTGAACTTTTAGTACCTTTTTTACCCTGGTTAAAGTTTGAGGTTACTAGTTTGGGCATTAAGATATTAAGATATTTAAATATCCCAAGACCTATTTGTTTTAACTAGGTCAGTAGTCTTCCATTCCTTGTTTTAATTCCATGAGTAAATGTGTGAACATATAAATGTTTGTGTCGTTCGACTAAATATCTATTTTATGTACTCATCATAATCTGTATGTGTACCATTCCGTTCTGAAAATCAGCATGTAAAAGGTTAGTGTAAATAATTAACATTTAGGGAGAAAGCCACTGACTCACATGGATTTGAACTGGTTAAAGTTTGTGAATTAAATAGAATTGCTTCGTCATCTGTCTAATTCTCTATTCTAGATGCGTATTAGAATTCATGGTTTTGTCTTATGCCTCAGTCTCTTTCCTGATAAAAAATTGGTACGCATAAATGAGCTCAATAGAGAAGAATAGACTAAGTTGCTAGGGTACTAGCTCATACGCAGGTTTATGGCTTTTTGCTTCTGTTTCCTATATGCTAAAATTGACTCATCAGATCGCGGCCTTTTGTTAAAAAAAAAAACAATAAATAAGGATGCTAGTTTACAACAGGATAATCACGGTTTTGTCTTGAAACTGGAATGCAAAGTTTACCAAATTACTAGGACATAAATGTGGATCCATACGCTGTAGTTGCTCTTCTTTTCATCTTGTGGTCTGTGCTGTTTTTTTTAATGACCAGGAAACTGTTTTTCTTTCCTTCTTATAGAATATATGAGTAATCACACTCGCTCTCATGTCATTTTAATTCGTAGAATAAAACGTAGTCGCTGAATGTTCTTGCCCTTCATATATATTTTAGTTTGACTGCGTGTATCATTGCTCTTTTGGTTGAATTAGCAAGTCTTTGATCTCTCCTTTGATATTGTTTCCTGCTTAAATCATAACTCTAGAATCTTATACCACTTGGATAGAACTAAATAGTCAAGACAATGTGCTGAGATGATCATAATGCTCTCTCATTTGAGTTGAGAACACATAAAGGCTGTTATGGACAATGTTTTTGTTTGTTGTCTTTCATTGGGAAAGTATGGATGTAAAAATCTTTCTTAAATGAGGCATGAGCTTTGTAAAAGGAGCCGTTGAAATATTTCTGTAGGGTGTATTATTTTTCTGGTTTTGCTCCTAAGAAAATGTTGGTATAGCTTGTATGAAGGGGATGCAAAATCTCCAGAGCTTGATTTGATGGTTTGTGCATATACAAAAAAGAAGAAGTGTACTTTCATTTGGTTTAGTCTAGAGTCACCGGATTCATACATGTACGGTCTGTTAAAGTGTTTGACTCTCTTCTTCATCCATTCATGAACTTAAAACATGTATGAATCCAGTGACTTGTCTCTAAGATGTTGATAGCGTATACTTATAAAGTATGTGGAGGTTTCTTTTTCATCACTATTTCCGGTTTGTTACTGCTCCCGATCTACTCTTAAATGCTAAAAACAAATCAAGATTCTGGTGAACGACAACTTCGCGCAAATTTTGAGTTCAGACAGCTATCATCTTTTTCTTAGTATCCATATGGTTTCTCCCTGATGCAAACTGTGGGTATTTTTAGTTATTGAGTATGCTCTGTTTATTTCTTAACTTGTAATTCTTCTCATAAATTAACTGAACATCGTGTTAAGATTTCTGGAAATCTGTTAGCCTTAGTGTATAATTGTGCCTGTCTTGCTATTTAAGTTGAGCTTTTATATATTTGTCATAAGCTGCTAATCCTTTTCCTTTTTTTTTTTTTACATGAAATACTCGGAGCACCTTGGGAGTTTATCAGCAAAACCCCAAAACTCCACGAGCTGTCCAATTGGACTGAGCTACAAGCTGCGTCTGCCCCATTTTATTCCTCATCGAGTCACTATTTCTTATTTCTTTCAATGGAGTCTCCTAGTTCGGTGTTGGGATTCTTGAAAGAGATGTCCAGCCACTTCTCTCTTCTTATTGGCCTCGCATTTACTTATTACCGTATTCGTTGTATTACTTGAACTAACACTTGCCCTTTTGTTTTTGTGGTGTTGATATGCTCTTGTTTGTGACCCAATTTTGTATAGAACTTTCAGGCGGGAATAGCAAAACTTAGTCGTTACTTCACTTCTCCCTTTAATTCTTTTCAGGAGATTTCAACGAGATGAAAGGCTCAAAAATATGTATTTTTCGTGAAGGATAAAATTGTGAGCTTTTAAAAGAGTCCAAATGTAGATATTGAAGGAATAAGAGCAAGGCTTTTTTTTTTAAAACCTCTAAATGTAGGTGCTTTAGAGTTAAAAAGTGCAGATTTTTTATGGGACAAAGCGGCTGAATTTTAAGTTTGTTTTTAAACAGGAACTGGACCAATTTTTATTTTTTTCAGAAATTCGTCTACTTCGATAACTAACGTCAAGCAGGCTTTAATTTTCAAGTTGAAAACAAGAAAAAAAATATTAGGGCTCGAGTATAGTGGCTCAAGCTATTTTACGAGAGCTGTAAGGTAAATATTCCATTTTATATACATGCATGCATATATATACTATCTTATTTTTAATAATTCCTTTAATCATCTTTTCATCGCGTGTACACATATATATTATTTCCTTATCACAAAATAGCTATTTTTGAATCATTATATATCATATTCCATAGGATATAAATGTCGCACATATACATTATTTTTTCTAAAAAAATATGCATTCCTAATCCTCTCATTTTATACTATTGTATACAAAAAAACATCATGAATATATACGTATATATTTACATCTCATGTATACTAACTACTCCTCTACAATAAACATACACATGTACCATTTTCATATACATATATATCACATATACTATCTAATTCTTTTACATATCACATGTATACATTATTTTCTTATAAAATATACCCTCTCTTTATTCTGTATTATACATACTATTCTTATATAAAATAAATGTCATACATATTCGTCACACATATATTAGCATTAACTACTTCCTTTATAAATATGCATTTACTCACATAGTTATAATTACTTTAAAACTCTCTTTTTTATACAAATAGTTTTGAGAGAGTAGTTTCTTTTTCGCAATTTTTTAAATAGATAGTAATAAATAAGAAATAGATAAATAATCCCCCTCTAGTGTCAGTTAAACTAAGTTTAAAGACTGTCTTCGAATAGACTCTGAGGGATGTTTAATACTTTCCCCTCGGGGTAAATAAAAACCCTCCTTACCTAGAATCTCACAGGTTTCAAAGACTAAAAATGGAGTTTACATTTTTTTACAAATAGTTTCCTAATATTTCCTAAAATTAGGTGGCGACTCTGAAAATTTGCAAAACCAGAAGAAACTTAGTCATAAGTTGTGAATTAGTTTTAATCCATTAAAAATAGGGCATAACAATAGAGATATTGAAAGAAGGTCAATTGCATGTTGCAAATGAAACTTCTGACATGAATGTGTTTTGTCAAGTGTTTTGGATATATTGTCAAGTGTTTTGGATATACATGACATTCATCTGATCAACTTAAGAGTTCGATCCAGATATGTTATCTATTTTCAAAAAGGATTACTGTCATACCATGTCGTTTTACATGACAGTCAAATAGTAGAAAGACAACAACAAATTATGAAGCAAGTCAAGAATGTACTTATCGTGATTGCAACAATATTATATGGCGATGATGCAACTCTATCTAAGGAAGAAAGATGTAGATCATCAACCAGTTCGTCAAATGATCATTTGACAGATCTGATCACAAATGCTCTGCCAATCTCAAGATATGATAGATTGGTATACAAGATCGGAGTACATCATGTTCAAGAGTTATGTGATGCTTTAATTAGGGGGAGTAAATACGCGTTACTCTTTTTTCCTTAACTAAGGTTTTATCCAGTTTGGGTTTTCTTGGTAAGGTTTTTAATGAGGCAACTAACAATGTGTATTACTAGATACATGCATTCTTTTTTCCTTCACTAGAATTTTTTCCACTGAGTTTTTCCTAATAAGGTTTTAACGAGACACAATCGATTGATGAACATCCAAGGGGGAGTCTTATAAATACATCGTATTGTGGATGTCCATTGAAATACATAGTCAACTGGATAAGCTTGCAATCAAGCAGACAACTTGCAAATAGCTCAAGCAGGCAGCTTGCCAGCAGCTTCCTGAACAACCTTGCAGCAGCTTCCTCAGGCTTGCAATTAAGCAGACAGCTTGCGAGTAGCTCAAGCAGGTAGCTTCCAAGTAGCTCAAGCAGGCAACTTGCCAGCAGCTTCTGAAAAGCCTCACAATAACTACTTGAAAAACCTCGCAACAGCTTCCTTTCTTCTATAAATAGGAAGTCAATTCAATTCAATTGGACACATTAATTAAAAAAAGGCTGAAGTGGTGAAAATACCCCTAAACTTGACACGAATTATTACTTTAGTCCCTAAGCTATTGCCACACTTAAAAACACTTCTAATATTGGCAAACTAAATTTAAATTCACCCAATGTTGCCACAAGGTACAACAAGAAAATGCCAAGTGGATAGTGCGTGGATTCACGTTGCTGAGGTGTCCTAACACGGGGGTGAATTTAAATTGAGTTGGCCAAGATTAGGGGTGTTTTTTAAGAGGGTCAATAGTTCAGGGACTAAAGTATGAAAACGTGCCAAGTTTAGGGGTGTTTTCACCACTTCAGCCTTAAAAAAAGCAATAAAATCTCTCTCTCTCTCCCCTAGCTTCTTTGGTTGTATTTCTTGTTATCGTGTACTTTTAATATTATTTCATAAAAATTATAAAACCAATAAGGTAAATGTTTTCAAAATTTTCCATATAATTTGAAATATAATTAGTAAGAAATGATTAAAATGGTCCCTTATGTTTGAGGGTAGGTTCAAAATAGTCCTTTAAATATGCATTGGATAGTTTTGGCCCTTTAAGTTTGTCAAAAGTTAACAACTTTAGTCTCTGTCAAATATTTAAACAATTTATATTCGTTAGATTTGACGAAAGTTGTGAAAAGAAAAATTCATCAATAAACACTAAGAAAGTCCCATCAAATCCTAAATATGCAACACAAAAAACTGAACCAGACACAAAAAAATATAGAAAAATAACATAAATTACACCTCAAAAAGCTACACCAAACTTTTTAAAAAAGTCAATAGTAACAAAAACTACTTAAGTATACCTCTAAATATGAGTTCCTAGTAATTTCCTTTATTTCATAATTTCATTAAAATCTTACAGACAAAGTTCGGCATATATTTAATTGAGACTAAAATAGTTAACTTTTGACAAACATAAATGACCAAACTTTTGACAAACATAAATGACCAAAACTATTTAATAAATAATTAAGTGACTATTTGAACTTACCCTCAAACATAAGGGATCATTTTTGTCATTTTCTCTATAATTAAGCAATCAATTTACCTTTTTAAATATCTTAAAGATAAAAAAGCGTGCATAATCAAATTCTCTCTAGTGTTTTATAGCTTTGGCAGTGATCGTCTTTTCAAAGAATTACAAAATCCTTGAAAATGGCGAATCAACAGCACGAATCGAGTATGCCATGGATTCTTGAAGCATTAGCTCTCCTAGTAGTCATACTAATCGCTGCTCATGTCCTCACTTTGGTATTCTCAAAATTACTTTCTTCCTACTCTCTTAATGTGTGTTTTTTTTCCGAACTAGTAACACGAGTAATTTACTGAATTTTGTTGTTGGTGTACTAAACAGTTTTGGTCCTTTAAATTTGCCAAAAGTTAATAGTTTTAATCTCCGTCTAGTTTTTAACAATTTATATTCGTTAGATTTGATGAAAATTGTGAAAAAATAAAACACCAAGGAAGTCTCAACAAGGCCAAAATTATGCAACACAAAAAACTACAATAGACACTAAAAAGATATAGAAAATAGCCGAAATTACATCTGAAAAAGCTGCAACAAACTTTAGAAATAAATAAAAAATTGTACCTCTAAATATGAGTTCCTGCTAATTTTTCTTTTTTTCATAGTTCCATTCAAATCTTACGGATAAAGTTCGGCATATATTTAATTGAGACTAAAACAGTTAACTTTTGACAACATAAATTACCAAAACTATTTAATACATAATTTAAGTGACTATTTGAACTTACCCTCAAACATTAGAGACCATTTTTGTCATTTTTTTCTATAATTTAGCAATTAATTTAACTTTTTAAATATCTTAAACATAAAAAAAGCGTGCATAAACAGATTCTTTCTAGTGCTGTATAATTTTAGCAGTGATCGTCTTTCAAAAAATTACAAAATCCATGGAAATGGCTAATCAGAAACAAAAATCAAGTAGGCCGTGGATCTTAGAAGCTTTACTGTGTCAATAGTCATACTAATCGTTGTTCATGTCCTCGCTTTGGTAGTTCCAAAATTACTTTCTTCTTACTCTCTCTTAATGTCTTCGAATTTGTCATACAACTTGAAGTATAATTAGCGAGAAAATGACAAGATGGTCCCTTAAGATTGGAAGTAGGTTCAAAAAGAGTCCCTAAATATGTTCTAAAATAGTTATGATCCTTTAAATTTGTCAAAATTTGACGTTTTAGTCTCTGTCAAATACAAACTCTGTCTGCTAGATCTGACAGCAATTGTGGAAACAAAAATATTAGAAAAGTTCGATCAAATCCTAGAAACTATGCTAGACACGAAAATATAGATAAAGACAAGCAGAAATACACAAAAAGCTACACCACACTTTAGAAAGAGAAAAACAAATAGCAGCAAAAAATGTACCTCCAAATGTGGGTTCCTGCTAAATCCTTTTTTTTCCTGCATTTTTTGTCAAATCTAACTGATGAAATCCATATAAATATATAAAGCAGGGACATAGGCCGGTGATGTGGCAGCACCAAAAACCAGCATTTGTATTTATCTTTATTCTCACGTTTTTGCCTCTTTTGTATTAATTAACTAGTTAACCTTAAGTCCTTTAATGCAGTATTTTACTACGCTAAAAGATATCCCTTCTCTCCTTTAGCGCAGTAAAATACTGCGTTATAGGACCTTTCTGTTTTGGTTAAACTCTCTTTCTTTTACATTTTCACACTTTTTTACGTACTTTAACCATAGATTAATCATGCTTCGAGACTTCGGAACTCCAATATTTTATATAGAACCCCACTTATTTTTATGCGATTAATAAGGTAGGCTCAATACATTAAGGATACACAAAACTTCGGATTGTCGTTTCAGTAGTTGAAAAGTGCTCGAAGTAAGTTTTTGTTTGAAGACGTGTTGTCATTAGCTTTAAGTTATTTATGTTTTAGGATTTCATGTTATTTTTAAATTAATGCGTAACTTTATTTCGAATATGTCGCTATTTTTTATTATCAATTTAGGATGTGACATTATAAACGATAATAAAGACTAAAATAATATTTATAAATATAAATAGATACGCAAAAAATATATAATATTTACTTAAACTGTATGACTTAATTGTATATACATTATCGTGGATGGGTCCCACATGTAGTATGCCTGAGACTATCCTTAGGCCTAAGGCTCATACTATCCCCACCGCCCTCACCATCATCTCCATTCCCTTTTTTTCTCTTAATAAGAGGGCGCTCTAAGCCATGATCATCCATCGCCTTTGCGGCCTTTTGCATAATGTGCTTCTTCTTGGGATCTAGTCTCGCTGGTACGATCGGAAGCTGGAGTGGTGTGCTGTTCGAGGTCCAAATAAAGTTTAAATAAATTAAAGTAATATTCACCTTATATTGAATACAATTAAATTTTACTAAAAATCTTACCTGTGGCTCAACAACCTCATGAGAGGACATCTGTGGCTCGGCAGGCCCATGCGAAAACGCTTGAGTGAGTCACTCTGGTGGACCCACTGGTGCCGAATCCTAAAAATGAAAAATTACGAAATAATAAGTAACATATATATATTTAAAATAAGTACTTTAATGTGTTAAATAAGTATTTTAAATACTAACTGAGATTAAAAAGTTATAGAAGTCAAGAATCCGGGGACCGTCTAAATTTCTCTCCAGTGGCTCATCATCTAATGATGCACGAAACGCTGCCAATCGATGCCATCACGTTCCTCGATGTACGTATTCTGACTCGATTGAGATGAAGACCCAAGTATCTCCGCAAGTACGCGTCGGCATAAACATAGGTGATGGTACAGTTGAGCTGCCACTGGCCAGGAACGGCTGCAGACGGACTGGAATGGGAGCGGCCTCTGGAATGGGAGTGGCCTCATCTTCCTTATCTAATAGATTGTGTCCTCCACCACCATGTCCTCTAGCAGCACCACGTCCTCTAGTAACACGACGTTCACTAACAGCACCACGTCCTCCTCTTCGCGTCGCCTGATGCTGATCATCCATGCGCCTAATCTCTCTTGCCTGCTGGATACCGTCCTCGGATATCTGTACCATCTCCGCAGAATGCCCAGCAACCCCGGGGTTAGACATATGCTCTAACCCTAATATGCGGACTCATTGTGCGGTCACCATCTGCATTTATGTTCAACAGAAAAAAATAGTTCTTTTTAAAACATAATAATTAATACAATTAAATAAATCTAAATGCAATAAACTTACCAACGGCTCGTACTGCCCCGCAAGTGCTGCGAATCCTACATCCCTTGTGGGACGTAAAACTGGGTTTGCCAATCAATTGACGTGTAATCCCATTATACCAGTGCATGCGATCCATGATAGGAGTCGCATGATCGACCTCCGCTAAAGTCCCCAACCTGTCCTGCCAACGCTGGAGCTGGACACCCATTAAAGTCAGAAATGCATCATCGATGGTCGCTTGATCGTTCCGCTGGTAGTGTCGGAGCTCATGACGAACGTAGGGGGACATATTTTGTGTATGCCTAAACTGTCGTAAGACGTGCTAGGGCATGTGGTCCTCAACAATGTCTAGGTATATCAATGGACACCGCGACCACCACACGGCCTGACCAGCCCTGTAAAAGGCCGGCAACTCATCCAAAATAGCAGCATATGACATCCATATAAATAGCTGCATAAAGTATAGATACAAATTAAAGATCACTAAGTAGAAAAGATGATTAATTAAATTAATAGTGTAAAGTTAAATGGTTTTACCGCATCGTCCATCATCTGATATAGCTGGTCCTGGAATGGAAGAATACTGTGGTGCATATCCACATTCGGTCAAACCCTGCTGTCCACCTCCTCGCGTAGGACATGTTATTACCGAGGTGATGCCTAGGTACGGGCTGAAAAGGTAGCATCCTCTCCCACGCCCATAACTAAAAGAGATATTAGAAAATACGATTTTTTAGTCATCGTTTCAAGAGGTTTGTTTACATTAAAGGAACACACACTTAAAAATATTACCTGGAGAAGAGTAAAAAATTCACACACATCGCTGATATGTCCAATAGATGCTCGGCATAGGCATCAGTAGATTTACGCCAAAACAGCTCTGCCCCAGCTGTAGTCTCCCAAACGGTCCAATATGCTCCAAGAAGATCAAATATCGTAAGCTGACATAGGCACCCAATGTGTTCAGTAACAAGATGTCCCCGAATATAATGAGCACATATAAACGGGCATGACGATCAACAACGTCCTGAGGAGTGCCGTCATTAATAGGAGACTCTACCAGCAAATAAGTGCCGAGTGCACTAATCTGCATCTGACTCTATCCTGAGATATGGGCCGTGACACCAGGTACGAAGTGAGTGAGCCGAGTCAACTCCGACCCCCATGTCCTACCAGGAGGAGGCTCATACTGACTATATAATGGCTCTCCATCTGCCTACAATCCAAACAAGACCTCCACATCCTGAAGTGTAATCGTAGCCTCACCAGTGTGTAGATGGAAGGTATGTGTCCCTATCCTCCAACGCTTAATCATGGACACAATGAGCACCCAATTATGTTGTACCCGACCAACGGACACAGAACGATAAATACCGCCTCTAATCAATATTTATAAGACGTGAGGGTAGGGGCGCTCACGTAAAAGAGTCTATGCTCTCTGCCGCCTACGGGGACGGAGCCTAGTCCCTATCCCTATAACACTAGTCCATAATAACTCAGACCTATGATTGTCTTACAAAGAAAGTACTGATCTATCATCGGTACCTGGGTGAACAACGAGCCTCGGATGAACACTCGGATCCATGAAAGTGTCGTGTTTGTAGAAACTAAATTATTTATTATTCTTGAAATTAAAGTGAAATTATATCAAATATATTAACTAATTAATCATTTATAGGGAATATGTGAATTATGATGATTATGTTGTATTATCTTTTGTGAATTATTATATCTAATTATAATTATTCTCCCAGCTACAATTAAAGAAATAACGAACTAATTTATTTAACGATTAACATGGGATAAATAAATAATTAACACGGGATAAAAAAATTCACAAATAAATAAATTAACAATGCCACAATTAACAAATAATAGGAGATTACTATATTTTCTCTAATTAAACAATTAATAAATAATTAACAAATCAATAATTCATAAACAACTAACAAAATAACAATTAATAATCAACAATTAACAACTAATAAATTAACAATGGCATAATTAATAAATAATAGTAGATTACTAGTATATATGTTTTTTAATTAAACAAGACATAAATAATTAAAAAATTAACAAATTATAAATTAACTAAAAAAAACAGTGGCAAAACGGGCAGGCCCAACTAGGGCTGTGCATGTTAACGGTTAAACCGATAACCCGAACTTATTATTGGGTTATTGGGTTAATGGTTCGGGTTAATGGATTACCGGTTCGGGTACCGGGTGGTATTTTTAGGTTATTGGCTTATTGGGTCGGGTCGCGGGTTGATCATTTTTGTTAACGGGTTACCCGATAACCCGATAACAATTTAATTAATTACACTTTTACCCTTTCATATATATTAAGTCACTTACTAGGGTTACTTCATTTCATTCAAAGCAGTCAAATGCTCTGAAACCAGCCCTCTTTTTCTTGCCTCTTCTTACTTCATTTCATTTCAGATTTTTGCACAATTCCAAAGCAGCAAATGATCTGAAACCAGCCCCTCTTTTTCTTGCCTCTTCTTTGACGATTTTTGCCTCTTTCACGAACAGGTACGTTTTCAATTCTCACTCTTCTATTATGGGGTTTTTGTTGGGGTTGGGAAATTAGGGAAATCACTTCCTTAGAATTGTAAATTTAATGTCTTTTCTTAGTTGGGTTGAGAAATAGTGGGAATTTCTTCTTGTATTGCTTGCAAATTGAGTTTTTGGTTATGGGTTTTTTTTTTGCTGTTAATGTTGCAAGGTAATAATTTGTGCAATTTCTGTTTTTGGTTGAAGCATTGCTTGCAAAAAGGGTTCTCTACTTAATTTTTATGTTCTTTCTTTACAATGTAAGATGAATTGTTACACAAAATCCAAATGGAATCTGAACACTTAAGCTCCATTTCATCTTATTCTTTTGGTAGTTTGTTTTATTTTTCTCGTAAGAATGCTTCTATATATGTCTACCTTTTCAAGAATGTGCAATAAAAGTATGTAAGCCTTTCCTTCTATTTTATCACAAAAAAACTAATGATTATTTTGTATCTCGTGCAGCTCTATATTCTGCTCTATATAATCGTCATTCTCAGTTTCGACAATTCAATCAGTTTCCGGTAAGTTTCTGATTCTCCTCTTCTTTTCCTTTGGATTTCATTCGAGATAACGAACGTTTGTTTTGTTTTGTGCTATTTGGATTTTTATGTTTTGTTTGCTCGCTGTCATCTGTTTGATTATTTTTTTTTTGAAAAATCACAATTCACAGTGATACAAACACATGGCTGAAAATATGATAATTGATAAAGTAGTTGGTGAAAGTGGAGCTTCTAACTCAAAAGCAAGTCAAACTCAAACAGTTCAGTCCAAAAAAAGGAAAGAAAGGAGAAAAAGGTCTGTTGCGTGGACTTATTTTGATCGAGTTATTGATCCTGATGGAAATGAGAAGGGTGTATGTAAATTCTGTAAAAAAGAATATTTTGCTGACACAAAAGACCATGGTACAGGGGGAATGCTTGGTCATATACCCAAATGTAAAAATATTCCTCGTAATGTTGATACTAATCAAGCACAATTAGTGTTTAAACCTGTTAAGGTGGGTGACAAGGGTGATGTAGTTGTTGCAGCATGGAAATTTGATCAAGAAACCTGTAGAAAAGCTTTGTGTCGTATGGTAATTATCGATGAACTTCCTTTTAGATTTGTCGAAAAAGAAGGTTTCAAAATTTTTATGAAAGTGGCACAACCTTTTTTCCAGATTCCTTCCCGTACTACTGTCACTCGTGATTGTTTTAATTTTTTTGATGAAGAGAAACAAAAATTGATGATTGAGTTTAAGGAAACACAACAGAGAGTGTGTCTTACTACTGATACTTGGACTTCCTTGCAAAGAATTAATTATATGGCTATTACAGCTCACTGGATTGATAGTAAGTGGAAATTGCATAAAAGGATTATCAATTTTTGTCCAATTTCTAGTCATAGAGGTGAAGACATGGCAAAGGCTATTAGTAAGTGTTTGCAGGAGTGGGGGTTACAAAAGATTTTCACTGTTACAGTTGACAATGCTAGTTCAAATGATGTGACAGTGAAAGAGTTGTCTAAGCAATTAACTAAATGGGGGACCAATCTTATGACTGGTACTCACCTTCATGTGAGGTGTATGGCTCATATTATAAATCTTGTTGTTCAAGATGGTATAAAAGAATCAATTGAGTCTATTGAAAGAGTTAGGCAAACAGTGAGATACATTAGGCAGTCTTCTGCTAGGTGGGGGAAGTTTCATGAATGTTGTGAAGATGTAAATCTTGTTAAGAAATCTTTATGCTTAGATGTTCCCACAAGGTGGAATTCCACCTACTTGATGTTGAATAGGGCTATTGAATATGAGGGTGCAATTTCAGATTATGCCGATCGTGATATTGGCTTGTCACATCATCTTGAGTTTATTGATACTATCGATGGAAGTCCTGCAGGTACACTTTTGAATAGTGATTGGGAGAGTGTAAAAAGAATTGCAAAATTTCTTGAAATGTTTTTCAAGCTTACTGAGAAGGTTTCTGGATCACTTTATGTTACATCAAATTTTCATTTTCTTGAAATTTGCCAAGTTGCTGTTTACTTGACAAAATTGACATCACATGAAGATATTGTTTTGGGTGAAATGGCAAAGACGATGAAGCTGAAATTTGATAAATATTGGGGTGCTCCAGAAAAAATGAATAAGATGATTTTTATATCATGTGTTTTGGATCCTCGCTATAAATTTAATTCTCTTAGTTTTGGACTTAAAAAGATGTTTGGGGACAAAGGGCAAGGTATAGAAAAAGATGTGCTAAAGTACATGACTTCATTGTTTAATGAGTATGTGAAGAACGATTCAAAAGATAAAGCTAGTCAACTTTCTTCAATAGAAGTGGCAACTTCTAGTTCAAGGCTCGAACCTATAGGAGAATTTGGTGACTTCTATGAGGAATTATTTAGACATACATCTGGAAGTGGAGGTGCAGATTCTAAGTCAGAGTTAGAAAAATATCTTGCAGAAGATATTGAAATTGGAAGACAAGATTTTAAAATATTGCTTTGGTGGGAAGTTAACTCACCTAGATTCCCCATCCTTTCTGAGATGGCTCGAGATGTGTTAGCTATTCCTATTTCAAGTGTGGCATCCGAATGTGCTTTTAGTACTGGAGGGCGTGTTCTTGATTCGTTTAGGAGTTCATTAACTCCTAAATTGGTACAAGCTCTAGTGTGCCTTCAAGATTGGATTCGGAGTGAACCAACGCCCGTAAGTATTGAGGAAGATTTAGATTCCCTCGAGCAACTTGAAAAAGGTAAGACAAGAACCTTGTATTGATGTAAAATTATAAATAATTTATTTAATATTATTGTTGCTTGACTTGTTAATATAATTCTCTTTAGATATGGCCAATCTTGGAAAAGAACCTTCTGCTGATGACATGTAGAAGTGTAGATTGTTAAGACATGAAACTTTGGTAAGTTAATTATTCAACTCCTATCTTGGATATTACATTTGCTGATTCCAAATATTTTCTCTTCCTTTCTATATTCACTTTGTGATATTGTTTGTAGTTCCTTTTCTCTTTAGGAAGAGAATATGTTACTTTTTTCTTAATCTTTCCAGTGTTGTAGACATTAAGCCATCAACTGATACTTTTTCTGTTTCTATGTTAATTAGGTTTAACCATGCCTCAACTTTGTGGTCCTAAAGCTCGATCACCTGTTTGGGATCACTATGGAAAGCTTGAAGAAAATGATGATGGATGGTGCACCATGCAGTGCATTAATTGTGGTTTTTGTTTTGTTGACTTGACTAGAACTATTAGGACTATGTTTGGATTAATTTTCAGGTTCTTTGGCAGTTTAACTGTTGTTTTTGGTTTTCTGAAATTCTGATGGTGCTAGACAAATTATTGCTAACTACAACACCACTTGCATTAGCTACTTTCAGTTTTGAAGTTATTAATATGGAATGGTAACTTATATTTTATCTGGTGCTAATATGTTTTCAAATGTTGATGGCAGCCTAGCCTTATTAGACTGTATACTTGTGCATTGCTAGATTTTTGGTGTTGTGGTGCTGCATTTTTATGAGATTAAATGGAAGGAGAAATTTACTACATGTTTCCTTTTAGAATTTCATAAGCTTGTTTATTCATGGAGTTGAAGAGAACTGGAAAGCAGAGTAGAAATATTCATACAATTACTGAGAAGCAAATGTCATAGTAAAGAAGGATGCTCCAGGACTGCCTGAAGGTGTTTTGAATATCATATCTGGTTTTGGTTCCATAGCTGGTGCTGCTCTCTGTAGTCATATGGATGTGGATAAGGTACACTTTTTAGTTTTTTTTTTCATTCCTTTCTGTGTGAAGATCTCAAATTCGTGACTTTTCAGCTTTTACTTCTTCATATGGTGGAAATCGTTTTGGTTTGAAAGATCCCTCAATTTGATATTATTAGTTTTTCATTCCTTTCTGTCTCATTGGCTGATATGACTGAAGATATCAATTTGAGATATAGCATGACTGTCGCCTTTTTCTTTTAATTAGAATCCAATAAGCTTTGTTTCATTGATGTAAATTGTAGATCCAAATATGATATTAGTTTGTTGATGCCAGCTTGTAGTGTGTTTAATTTATAATTCCAATTTTATAGCCTAATGATGGTGACAAGTCTCAAAACATGTTTATTGAATTGATATATGTGAACTGATCTAATATTATGCTCTTTGTAGGGATATTAATATAATATTCAGAATCTAGAGCTTTTACTTTAGAATCATGTCCTGTATTTGAATTCATTTTTCAGGTGAAGAATAGGTGGGCTGGGAAGACAGTTGTTGATCTCTTTTCTGATGAATTTAAAGGGAGACCTCGTGATTACTATGTATGTTGCTTCTTGTTGTATTTCACGTTTCAGTTTTTCCTTTTAGGCCTAATACATAAATATTAGATAGACATCTCTAACTTGGCCTCAATTGGCAACTAAACACTCCAACTTTGAGATTGCACATCTAGACATCTCAACTCGTTCCCTCGTGGACACCTCAAAATTTTTGGAGGTGTCTAGGTGATCATTTTATAAGTTGTAGTGTTCAACTCTCACAAGGGAGACGAGTTCAGGTGACTAGATGTGCATTCTCAAAGTTGGAGTGTTTAGTTGCCAATGGAGGCCAAGTTAGAGATGTTTCTATGTATCATGCCTTCCTTTTATTTTGTTTGTTCGTTTGTCTGTTTTCTGATTTACTTTATATGCTGTCGAATATGCATGTGTTTGTCGTACTTGAATGGTTGCAATTGCGCTGACGTAATGGTTTAATACATGCTTACATTTCTAACAGACTTAACTGCGATTTTCGTTTTTTGAATAAGAAATTATATGAAGTCGAATTATGTGAGTGATGATAGCTTATGTTTACAGTTTACCCTGCTCGTCGAGCACATTTTTAGTCATTTATGTAGCTAATGCATCTTCGAATCCTGTGTATAACTGATTTAGATGGACAAAACGTGCCTGTAAAATCTGGACGTATACAAGTTGATGGACAAAACGTGCCTGTTTCATATGTAGTTCAGTCATCACAAAATATTAGTCATTTCTTGCACAGGTTCGTACCATTCAAGTTTTGGAATCAGACAATTGGTTTATTGACTCTATCCTCCTGCTTGGGTTCTTCTGTGTCAATCCTTTCATAGATTTTGGTTTTCTTGATTTAACACATGTTAATGATAGATCTTAGACTCAGCATCTGCTTTGATATTTTATAATCATGTTTTGTTATGTAATTATGAGAGCATGACTTACAAAAGGCTGTAGGCATGAACCACCAGTGATGTCGTGGGATGTTGAAATACTATGTGAAGAACCAGATGTGCTGACAGTTTGCAAGCCTGCTTCTGTTCCTGTAAGCTAATCATGGTTTTATCTTTATATCTTTGCTTCTTGAGGATATAATCCTGTAAGCCTCCTTCTCTTTTTTGTTGTGTGAAATCTTAACGGTTAAACCGATAACCGAACCGATAACATACAAAAACCGATTAACCGATAACCCATTAACCGATATTTTAACGGTTCTTTAACGGTTTAATATGTCTACAAACCGATAACCAATAAGTTAAACCGATAATTTTGAAACCCGAACCGAACCGACCGATATGCAGGCCTAGTTGATACTGTGAATGTGACACGTAATGAAACAAGCAAGCCCATCGTAAATGCTGAACAAGACTCTGAATAATATGAAGAGGACATGCAACCTGAAGAGTTAACTAAAGATTTTGAACATTTTGAGGATAAGCCAAAACCAAATTTGGGTGAAACAGAGGCCTTAAACTTGGGAGATTCAGAAACTATGAGGGAAACAATAATTAGCGTCCATTTAACTCCGTCACAAAGGGAAGAATTGATCAACCTTTTGAGACAATATATAGACGTGTTCGCTTGGTCCTATGATGATATGCCGGGTCTAACCACGTACATTGTTTCTCATAAGTTGCCTATTGATCCATCTTGCCCTATGGTGAAACAAAAGAAAAGAAATATTAAACCGGATTTGAGTTTAAATGTCAAGGAAAAAGTCTCCAAGCAATTTAATGCAAAGGTCATTCGAGCTATAAGGTATCCCACTTGGCTAGCCAATATCGTGTCTGTACCAAAGAAGGATGGAAAACTCAGGGTATGCGTGGATTATCGGGATCTTAACAAGGCTAGCTCGAAAGATAATTTTTCCCTCCTAAATATTCACATACTTATTGATAATTGTGCGAAGCATGAGTTTCAATCATTCGTTGATTGCTTCGCAGGATATCACCAAATTCTGATGGATGAAGAAGATGCTGAGAAAACGACATTCATCATACCGTGGGGAGTATACTATTATAGAGTGATGTCTTTTGGGCTCAAGAACGCAGGTGCCACCTATATGAGAGCCATGACTACCATTTTTCATAACATGATCCATAAGGAGATTGAAATCTATGTGGACGATATCATCATCAAGTCACGAAAGAGTTCAGGTCACTTGACAGATTTGAAGAAGTTCTTTCACAGGTTGAGGCGATACAATTTGAAATTAAATCCCGTAAAGTGTGCATTTGGTGTTCCTGCTGGGAAGCTGTTAGGTTTTATTGTGAGCAGGAGGGGCATAGAATTGGATCCTTCGAAGATAAAGGCTATTCAAGACTTGCCTACCCTAAAGAGTCAAAAGGACGTGATGAGTTTCCTCGGTCGTCTCAACTACATTAGTCGGTTCATAGCACAATCGACAGTAATATGTGAGCCAATAATCAAGCTATTGAAGAAAGATGTTGCTACCAAATGGACGGAAGATTGCCAACGAGCTTTTGATAGAATCAAAGAGTATTTGTCTAATCGCCTGTTTTGGTGCCTCTAGAAGCCGGAAGACATTTGTTATTATATTTGTCTATGTCAGCGAATGCATTTAGATGCGTGTTGGGACAATATGATATGATCGAAAAGAAGGAGCAAGCAATCTATTATTTGAGCAAGAAGTTCACGCCTTAAAAGGCCCGATATACTTTGTTGGAACGCACCTGTTGTGCCTTGACTTGGGTTGCACAAAAGTTGAGACATTACTTGTCTGTATATACTACTTATCTCATCTCAGGGATGGATCCACTCAAGTATATCTTTCAGAAGCCTATGCCTACTGGGAAGTTAGCCAAATGGCAAATTTTGCTAAGTGAGTTTGATATTGTATATGTTACCCAAAAGGCTGTCAAAGGGCAGACAATAGCCGATCATCTTGCTGAAAATCCCATAGATAAAGAATACATGCCCCTTAAGACTTATTTCCTGGATGAAGAGGTATTGTTTATCGGAGAATATATCTCAGAGGAATATCCAGGATGGATAATGTTCCTTGATGGGGCTGCAAACTCCAAAGGAGTTGGCGTTGGAGCAGTCTTAGTTTCGGAGTCAAGCTTGCATTATCCAATTTCAGCAAAGCTCAGGTTTCCGTGCACTAACAATATGGCAAAATATGAGGCTTGTATTCTTGGACTCAGAATGGCCATTGATATGAACATACAAGAATTATTGGTTATAGGTGATTCCGACTTATTGGTTCATCAAGTACAAGGCGAATGGACCACTAAGAACGTGAAGATACTTCCGTACTTGCATTGTGTGAAATATTTGTGCAAGAGATTTATCAAGGTAGAATTCAAACATGTCCAAGGGCTCAAAATGAGTTCGCTGATGCTTTGACAACCTTGTCCTCTATGATTCGGCACCCAGACAAGAATTACATAGATCCTATCAAGGTGAATGTGCAAGATCAGCAAGCTTATTGTTTCCATGTAGATGAAGAACCTGATGGAGAACCTTGGTACTATGACATTAAGAAGTATCTCGAGGCAGAAGACTATCGAGAAGGCATAACCAGTGTTCAGAAGAGAACACTTCGAAGAATAGCAAACCACTTTTTCCTAAATGGAGAAGTCCTTTATAGGAGGACTCTAGATTTAGGATTGTTAAGGTGTGTTGATGCCAAAGAAGCGGTCAAGTTGATTGAAGAAGTGCATGGCGGTACATGTGGGCCTCATATGAATGGTTTTACTCTAGCTAAGAAAATTCTACGAGCTGGCTATTTCTGGATGACTATGGAATCAGACTGCGTTCGTTTTGTGCAAAAGTGTCACCAATGTCATATTCATGGCGATTTGATTCGAGTCCCACCAAATGAGTTAAATGTGACGAGTTCTCCTTGACCATTCGCAACTTGGGGCATGGATGTCATTGGTCCTATCGAGTCGGCCGCATCAAATGGACATAGGTTCATTTTGGTAGCCATCGACTACTTCACAAAATGGGTAGAAGCATCTTCTCACAAGTCAGTAACGAAGAAGGTGGTGGTAGATTTTGCTCGCAATAACATCATCTGTCGATTTGGAATCCCTGAGTCAATCATAACAGATAATGGAGCTAATCTTAATAGTGGTCTGATGCGTGAGATTTTCGAAACATTTAAGATTACTCACCGCAATTCCACCCCATACAGACCTCAGATGAATGGAGCAGTCGAAGCAGCCAACAAAAACATCAAAAGAATATTGCGGAAAATGATTGATAATTACAGACATTAGCACGAAAATTTGCCATTGGCCCTTCTCGGTTATCGCACCACTATAAGGACTTCAACTGGGGCAATGCCTTATCTTTTGGTCTATGGGACAGAGGTTGTTTTACCTGCAGAGGTAGAGATACTATCTTTGAGAATTATCCAAGAAGCTGAGTTGAGTGATGCCAAGTGGATACAAAATCGATATGAACAATTGATGCTCATTGATGAAAAAAGGATGAATGCAGTTTGTCATGGACAACTTTATCAAAACAGAATGGCCAAAGCTTTCAATAAGAAGGTAAGACCGAGACAATTCAAACCGGGGCAATTGGTGTTGAAACGCATATTCACACACCAAAATAAAGCTACGGGAAAATTTGTACCTAATTGGTAAGGGCCTTACATGGTTCATCGAGTACTGACTTGAGGAGCACTAATTCTAGCAGAAATGGATGGCGAAGTGTGACCGAAAGCTATCAATGCAGATGCCGTCAAAAACTATATTTAGGAGATTTTCGTTTATTTTATATGTAATATCCTGTAATGTCTTTCTATGTAATGAAAACTACGTTCCCTCGATGGGATACGTAAGAAACCTATATCGGGTTTGGTCTTTTAAGATAGAAATTTCTAAAAAAAATCCATTTGTTTGTATTTTAAACTACGCCTGACCTGATTCCCGCGGTAGGATACGTAGACGGCCTACATAGGCTTCGGTCACATTATTAGAAAACCTCAATTTTATTTTGCCTTGTACGTTTTGAACTACGCTTGACCTGATTCCCTTGGTGGGATATGTAGGCAGCCTATATAAGGCTCGGTCTCGTCATGTTAAAAGTTCAATATCCTCTTATGCTAGAAACTGGGACAATTTTTAAGGGTATTATTGCAAAACAACATCGAGAGACATGAAAGAGTATGTGGTCAACATAGTCATCAGACAAAGGAAGGACTTTAGAGAAAGGATGTTCGCTTTGTTTCACGACGTGTCACGGTTCAAAGTTCCGCAGAAATTATTTATTACTATATACATATTTACCATAAACGTATGCATATTTCCTTTTGAAATAATATGATTTTTAATCAAATAATTTTATTAGTTGGCCAAGACTTAGAAATAGGCGAAGGTTACAAGTCCAGACAAAGCTGGAAGCACGAAGCATCAAGAACTGGATCTTCAAAGTCAACGCGAATCAACCTCCCCCAAAACTTACAAATTTTCTTTGAGTGCAGGTTTTCAAATTGCGGGAGCTGAAAATATGTAATGTTTACAGCCTTGCAAGGACTATGTGTCGAACGGTTTGAGTTTTCTTATAACATTTAGGAAACATTATGCCTCTCAAATGTCAATAATTCTCGAAATTAACGATAAATTAATGCTTAAGTCTCACAAAAGATTTTCAAATGTATCGATACACAAATATTTTCTACTACTTTCAAATGCTCTGCATAAATGCTTTCAAATGCACTGCACGTGCACTATTGCTTTCAAATGCTCTACATAAATGCTTTCAAACGCATTGCACATGCATCGCACTACTGCTTTCAAATGCTCTGCATAAATGCTTTCAAACGCACTGCACATGAATCGCACTGCTTATTTCAAATGCACTGCACACGCATAGCACTACCGCTTTCAAATGCTCTGCATAAATGCTTTCAAATGCACTGCACATGCATTGCACCACTGCTTTCAAATGCTCTGCATAAATGCTTTCAAATGCACTGCACATGTACTGCAATACTGCTTTCAAATGCACTGCATAACTGCTTTAAAAAATGCTTTGCATGCCTGGTTTAAGAAATACTGCACACGCACTGCACAAATGCTTTCAATCGCTTCGCGTAAATGCTTTCAAACGCACATGCACCGCACAAATGCTTTAAAATTCACTGCATAAATGCTTTACACCATGAATCATGTTGGTTTGAAAAACCTAATTTTCATCAATCATTGGGTTTTAAAGAAAAACCTCATTATGTCGGCTTAGAAAGTGTCATTTTCATAAATCATTCGGCTTAAATAGCCTCATCTTCATATCCGGTTTGAGGCCTCATTTTCATTTAATCATCGCCAAAGGCATCACTCTCATGAATCATCGGCCTAAAACCTCATTTGCATTAGCCTTAGCTAAGGCTATTTTACGCCGCTTTACTTTCGATATTTATTTTTTACTAACTATTTTATCTAGTTTAAGTTTCGCAGGAGCTTTAGCGCAACGTGGAACTATTTCTTCGGCAGTGAACTGGGGCAATTTGTTGGGAAGGGTAATCAGACTTCCTGACAAAGGTCAAAGGTCTACCTCGAACGCTCGTCTCTACCCCCCCCCCCCCCCCCCCCCAAAGCTTCCGCTTACATCCACAATCAGATCATTGAGTTACCACGTATTCATATTTTAGAATTCTCAAGTTCAATATATTTCCCTAATCACAATACCCAGTGTCATCATAATTCGACATTGGGGCAATATGTGTAGGAGATTTGCAACAATCATGTTTACTTATTCGCAGGTGTTGTAGCTTCCAGAACTACACACAGCCTAATTCTCGTACAACCCGAGATATGTAGGCAACTCGGAGACCGGAGTCCGGCCACAATTCTCACAACTTTCTTTATCCTTATAGTCTCCCAAATTCTTCAGTCGGGACAAAATAGGTTATTAAGTCAATGTATTTGCCCGAAACTCTTTCATCATTACCGGCTAAAGAGGGACAAGTTGTTGACACCCAATTTTGTCCCGCCTTTCTTTCAAAATATTTATTGGCGCTTCTAATATTTGGATAACCTAAGAACAGTTATTTATATTTATTACAATTATTATCTTTCTATTAATATCGTCGTTGTCCATTATCCAACTATAGTCATTCCCTATTATCATTATTATTACTGTTTTTATTATTATCATTATTGTTATATTTCCATCACTTAACTTTTTCTATTTATTATCTTACGCAAAAACGCATCGCAATTTCTATTTATACAATTGAACGACAGCATTTACTAATTTAAAAAAAAAAACTTTATAAATATTATCGCGACGATTTCAATATCATACAATTTTATTTTATTTGAGCACTAATAAATATATTTTTATACTTAAGTAATATTTTAGCACGTGTTAATATATGATTATCTATAGAGCGTCTTTCATCTTAATTTTAAATAAATATGAGGAAGAAAGCATCTTAAGTCCAAAATAAAAGACTTCATACTAGCCCAATTCATATAAAATCTGATATTTGATTTGGCCAATAATATCCCAATGAAGAGCCCAATCCACACAGCCCATTTCCATACCCTCCTTGCCATATCGACGCCACGCGAGTGCCCTGTCAGCGCCACATAAGTGCCAAACGGTCACCAACACACAACCAGCACACGTTTCACACTCCTCCCACAAGCCTCTCACACGCCTAGCACCCTCCTCTCCACTTGTCACGTTTTTATTGGTCATTTAATTCAAACTTAAAACCCTAAGATCCCAAATGCCATGAGTTGACTATCCTACCCCCAACTTAACTTTCCTAAATGACTAAAATGACCCTCCACCATATCTGAAACCCTAATACTTTCTCTATAAGCCTCCTTGGTAACTTTTCCATGGCAGATTTTTTTTTTTTGTCACCTTCCCCATTTTCGGTCTATGTTCAGCCCTTCATGGGCCTAGTTCAGACATGGCCCTTCTCAATTCGAGTAAAAGACTTTGATTTTCTGCCAAATTGAGCACCTCAGAGAGATATTTTCCGATTTTATGTATCAAGAGAGTCAAATGTCTCCGATTCAGACCAAGATTTCTCCATTTCGGGCAAGATCTGAAATCAAATCTTCAATACAAGACAAGCCTTGGCGAGTTTAAGCAAGTTTGACTTATGTTTACCTCTAATCGTCCCTTTAAGATTTCCTTTTCTAAAAAAAATACGACTTTTGCTCTTCCCCAAAAATCACTATGAGATTTGGCCATTTTCTAACGTTGCAATCCATACTTTTGAAATCCCGCCCAAAAAACATCCCAAAACCCTAGCTCGCAGTTATAATCCATTTTAGGGGAAGGTTTTTTTGGGAGCCATCACCCCTCACTTTAAATTACTGTTGAAACCAAACTTCATTCTCAAAAAGGGTACTTTCGATTTCTGTCAAGATTTCGGACTCAAAGGGTTTTCCAAGTTCAAAGTATTCGACGTTTGAGCCTTATACCGGTGACCTAAAAGCCCTAGTTCCGAAAAAGGTCAGTAATTCTCCTTCTCCTTTTACTTCAGTTCTGTTCTTTGTGTTTAATATTTCTTAGTTTGTTTTATGTAAATTCCAGAATATTAGTTAAGGTTTAGTTGTCTAATTTCAATAGGAATATGAGTTAGTCGTAGATTTGTTTCGATTTTATGCGAATGCATATATCTTTTGTGCCTTTATTGAGCTTATTTCTCTTTTCATCGAACTTGCGAAGTATGAACCATTTACAGCTTTTAGTATTCTTTCCATCTGTTCAAAAAATGATTTAGTTTAAGAAGATACTCAAAGTATGGACTGTTAGATAATGTGATTTAATCTTCGGATGCATATGTGTTTTAGTTTTACATTCTAGTTTTCAGTTCGAACCTATTCTCATCTTCAGTTGAATAGTTTGCCTTTAGTTTTTTTTCTGTCGCAGTTCAAATGGTGTATTCTATGTGGTTATGGTCCAAAATGGTTTAACATTAGCTCTCTAAATCTTGCTCTAGTTCAAATAATTCTGGGCGTATGCATTGCTTATTTGTTTTCAAGTAGTTACTAAATATCGAGTTCTAGTTTATTTCCCCTTATTGCTATAATGGACTGATTCATTGCTAAAATTAAGTTCTGTCCAGTTTCGTGACTGAGTTAAAAATCAAGTTTATGCTTAGATTAGGATAAAAATAATGAGTTTTCCAGTTCATGTGCTTTCTATGTTTGTTTCTTTTCTCTAAATAAGGCGGAGACTACTTTCTATGCGCCATTTTGAGGAAAATTGATCCTTAGTAATAAGATCTCATTTTTCCCGGAGTGTTTGATTTGAGTTTAAATGTAATTATCAAACTTTGGCTTTCTTTTTTTTTCCTTGATTAAATGCCTCAAGTAGCTAGGCATTACTTTCTAAATATTAGTTTGAACCAAACTTCCTACTCATGACTAATTTAGCACTATGTGGTCAGTTATTGGTTTGTTTGTAAGCATACGTTGAGAATGGTTAGAATGTAATCTTTTCCCACCTTCGTTTTTTTTTCTCTCTCTCTTTCTAAAGTGTTTAGTCATGTACTAGACTCTAATAGTAAAAATGTGAACAAGTTTAGCATATGATGTGCTTTGTGCATATTCAGTTGGATAGAAGTTCTCGGAAGGAGTTAGTTTAACTCATGAAGTAATTTTGGAGGTGTTCTGTTTGACCCATGCTTTTTTTTTCTCCGAAAAGTTAGATTTGGAGTTGGAAGTAGTATTTAGCTGCTTAGGATTAGTTAGCTATCACCATTGGATTTTACTTAAAGCTTCGTCCTGAAACTCTTTCTCTTCCTTAACAAATTAAAAGAAGTTGCCTGTTTGAGATTCAGCTTATAAATGATGCCTTCAAAGTCTGTTGCATCTTGTTTCTGTGGAGTAGGCTGAAGTATTTTTAAAATTTAAGTCCCATGAGTTCAAGCCACTGAATATGTGTAAACCAGAATTCTCTTTATTAACATGGACGATATGTTTACGAACAAGTCTAAAGCCATAATATGTACAGCATGTTTAAGGTGTACGTTAATCATATAGGAAGGGCTGTGAATTTCTATTATGTAAAGGTTTCTGGTTCCCTCGATTAAAATCGTGCCATAGGCTTGTATTTAAACAATGTCTATTTAAATGATAGTGGAATTAAGGTTAAAGTCTAATCTTTAAAATGACTTCTATAATACTTCTTTGAACTCTCTGAATTTTAGTTTGCGCTTGCAATTAAGTTTTCATGTTTATTTCTCTTGCAATCTGCATCTGTTGGACGCTGCCCGCTATGCTATTTAAGAATTTATCTTTGTCTATTTGTTTTCCATATTAAATCTGCTCATTTCCTAATTCTTTTCTCTTCTTTGTTTTCATGACATATGGGAGCATTCTTGAGTCTTGCATTGAGACTCGATATGGCTGCTGCTAAATTCAAGACCTGCATTTACATCTTATTGCATCTTCTCTTGCCCTCTATGCCTCCGAGCAGAGAAGGAAAACAGAAAGAGGGGCGAGACGACGCTCCTATCTCTCATTAGCCATTGCCTTCGCTCTCTTCTAGCCGATTATGAAATGAGAGCTAGGGAGTTATTTCCGTCATTTTTTCTTTCTCTTTTATTTAGTTCTGTTACGAATTTGCTGCTTTTATTTGTTTGGTTGTGTCTTGAATATTTTGGTTCTATTAGAAGGATTAGGCCTAGAATTTTATGAACCTAGAGAGGGTAGTTGATAACGGGAAAACCAGTATTCAATTTCTTTTTTTTTAGTTTCCTTATTTAGAGTCATTATAATACCTATGACGTTCCGAGAGTTCAAGTATATATTTGTAGCTTTTCTTTTGTTTTTCTTTAAAAAAAATTATTTAATGGTAATCCTGCAAAGAAGAAAACGTGATTTAATCTTGAACTATTGCAAACTACTTTTAAGAATTTAAACAACCTCCTTTGAGTTTTTTTTTTTTTTTTAAAGTTGACTTTCCAGATTTTTTTTAAGTCATTGAACATTTTAGTAATATATTTTCAATTCAAGATTAAGGCTTCTAAAGTTCTTTGACATTAGTCATTGAGTTCAAAACAAGACTTGGTGACTTCTGTAAGAGTTACTTTTTCTTAAAAAAAATAACAAAGTGAGGTGAAAAGATTGTTTTTACCCAAAATGATTTGTCTGTTGCTGAAAATTTGTTATAGTTCGTCTTTTAAAATTTGAGATGATTAATAATAAGTCCATCGCATTCCTAGATGTGAATATTCTTTTAATTACCTAGCTACTTAGTTATGAATGTTTTTCTCAAATTACTTATAAAATATGAAGCTATTATTTCATCTTAATTTCCAATATTAACCTAAGTTTAAACGGTAACTGTAATTAACGGATTCTAATGGATGCCTAAGACCTTCCCATTAGAATATTTAGATACTTAGAATTTGTTAGGTTAGCAAGACCTTTAAAATTTTATTTTAGGCAGTTAATTAAAATAGGTGTCCTAATTCACCGTTAAAATAATTAGGTGGCGACTCCTACAGTTAAATAATTAGGAATAACCAATATGTCGTACTCCGCTTTGACCCGGTTAAAATGGGGTACAACATGCGTATTTAGTAATGTCTTGACGGGCTGCTATAGGGCCTATTATATGGTTAATGAAGTGTTATATAAGTGTCAAGAAGGTTCCCCAAGGATTGGAAGTCAAACGAATCGTCGAGAGCAGTTGAGGAAATATGGGTTATACGACCACTTATACGGTCCGTATAAGGGGTCCATATAACCCTTTCTAGAGATGATGTTTTCATAGTGGTGAACCACGGTCCCCTTATACGGACCGTATAAGTGGTCCGTATAAGTCCATCCGGTAGCTTTTTCATTTCAGTATAAATAGATGGCCTTGTTCTATTTTCTCATTTTAAACATTTCCCAAAGTCTTAAAAGCCCTAGAACCCTCTCTCAAGCATATTCCACTCAACCCAAGAGAAATCAAAGATCATATAGCAAGAATTAAAGAATCTAAGTGTTGGAAGGCTCTTTAGAGTTTGTAGAACTCAAGATTTCCTTGATATTGAAGCTAGGGTTTTCATGCAAAGTGGGTAACTTGACCCAAAGCTCATTCTTATGATATAAAAGGTTAGTTTTGATGCTTATTCCATGTTATTAAGAATGCTCCATTGATGGATGGCTTGAGTGGAAGAAGAAAGTAGAAAATGAGGTTTAAATATAGCTTTCATGATGTTTATGAGTAGTGAACCAACTTGAGTTATGATTCTTAGTATGATATGGATATAATCTTGTTAAAAAAAGTATTAATGATGATGAGGAAGCGTTGTATGAAAACATGTTAAGGGTTGGTGTGAAGTTCTTAGTGTAAATTGAATATGAGCATGCATTTTGAGAACTTAATGAAGGTGATTACTTGATTATGATATTGTGGATGTTAGTATGGTTGTTTGGGAGTTGTTTTTTAATGTGGAGGAAGTCGACTAAATAAGGTAAATGCTGCCCAATTTTTGTTAGCTTATGAAGTACTCTAGAATGAATTTAAGAGTGGCTTTAAGACTTAACCATAGTATGAATCCTTTTTTAAATGTAGATTTCTCAAGCGTTGGCGGTGAATGATAAATAGTTAAGAAGACGAAGAGGTATGTTAAGGCTATTCCTTCTTTTTTTGGCATGATCATATGATATGAACCAACCAGCAAGTAAGAGAGTTTCTATATTTCTCTACTCTTAGAAGCACTAGGAGAAGTCCAATTCTTGATGTTACCGTACCCCGAATATGATGATTATTCTACCCACGGATTTGGTGATTTCCTGTTCTAGTAGTATGAGCTCAGTTAAGCCCATGAGAGACCAATTGACATTATATTATTTTGAGAATCCTATTGTTTCGTTTTACTGGTAGCATGCTTTCATTTTCATTGATGTATATGAGTGAAAGGCACACTTGACAGGGGTGAAGGTGTGTCCTGTAATGTTATATATATACACGCGAAAGGCACACTTGACAAGGGGTGAAGGTGTGGCCTCTAGATGGCCTGTGAGTGGCCTATGATGTTGTGGTAAATACGTCTGAAAGGCACACTTGATAAGGGGTGAAGGTGTGTCCTGTGATGGGCGATGAGGTGTGTGCTCACTATATAGATGTGCATGTCCCTGCTCCGACATACAGATTTAGTCGGATGCATACAGATACTAGTTCATACAAATATATGCAGATAGTCATTTCAGCTTATGAGTTCAGATCTTATTCATGATTCTTCTATATACATGTTGCCTTTATGCCTTACGTATTCAGTATATTATCTGTACTGACTCCCTGTGTTGTAGGGGCTGCGTTCATGCCCGTAGTTACAGGGAGACAGACAGGTGTTCCAGCTCAGTAGGACCTCTAGATCTAGCAGTGGTCAGCACGCTCCATTTGATCCGGAGCTGCAGTTAGTTTTGGTATGCCCTTTTTGAGATATATATGTACCTCTGGGTATGACGGGGCCCTGTCCCGTCCTTTCTACAACTTTCATTCCAGTAGAGGTCTGTAGACAATTGTGTGTCCTAGATAGATGATGTAGCCTTGTCGGCTTCCATTCTTTTGTGTACAGTATATGTAGCAGCCTAGCTGGCTTGCACTGTTCTTTCAGCACGCTTATGTGTATACAGATTGTACAGGGTTTATGATGTTACCTCCTTTTTATGAGGCAGTATAAGATCAGCTTTGGTTATTTGTGGGCCTTTTATGTTCAGTATAGCTCAGATATGTGTATAAGGGTGTTTGGTCGCTAGAGGTCAAAGACTCGTCACGACTCTTCGGGTTGGGTCGTGACAGAAGTTGTATCAGAGCAGTTCCATCCTAGGGTTGTCTACAGACCGTGTCTAGTAGAGTCTTGTTTATGGGTATGTTGTGCACCACACTTATAAACAGGAGACTACGGGACATTTAGGATGATGTCATTCTTTTCACTCTAAGGTCGTGCGAAAGATCCATGTGTTAAGGGTTCACCCTCTAATGATTTGTTCTGATTTCAGCGATGCCTTGCAAGAAAGCTACATCTACCCAGAAGGGAAAGAGAGTGTCAGGTGAAGCCACTAGCCGTACTCGGCAGGCCACTAGGGCTCAGGATAAGATTCAGAATGAGA
The DNA here is from genome assembly GCF_019175385.1 of Lycium barbarum. NCBI lineage: Eukaryota > Viridiplantae > Streptophyta > Magnoliopsida > Solanales > Solanaceae > Lycium > Lycium barbarum. The sequence continues at coordinate 112,848,213 of NC_083345.1, read as the reverse complement.
GCCCATGTCAGACTTCGCATACCTCACCTCCAGCACCCACCCAGTTCCTCAGCCAGATGCACCAGGGCAGGATGTGCGGGATGTTGTGCAGTTATTGACTAGATTAGTAGTCGCTCAGGCTCAGCGGTAGGGAGCTGGTAGTTCGAGGGTTAAGACTTTCCTTGAGTTAGATCCTCCAGAGTTTTCACTGATAAAGCAAAATATGGACCCCCAGGATTTCATTGACGGTATGCAGAGGACTTTAAGGGTTATGCATGCAAGTAAGGTTGAGTTGGTGGAGTTGGCTTCGTATAGACTTCGTGATATTGCAGTATAGTGGTATTAGACTTGGGAGTTATCTAGGGGAGAGAATGCTCCTCTAGCTGTTTGGCGATAGTTTTCAGATGTTTTTATTCGCCATTATTTACCTCTAGAAGTCAGGTGAGCCCGAGCAGAAAGGTTCTTGCGTATTGAGCAGGGCAGTATGAGTGTCCAAGAGTACTGTGTGTATTTCGATTCTATAGCTAGATATGCCCCAGCCATGGTGGCTAAGATGGAGGACAGAGTTCATCGTTTTGTGGATGGTCTAGGGCCACATCTGATAGATGCTTGTACGACTGCTGCATTACAGCCAGGCATGGATATTTCTCGTATACAAGCATATGCACAGAACCTAGAAGATCGTAAGAGTCTGCGGAGGACAAAGCGTGACCGTGACCGAGGCCATGGTAAGAGGGCTAGATCTTCCGACATTGTGGGTGAGTCCAAGGGAGGATAGAGGCAGCAACATTCCCAGTATTCATATCATTCGGTAGGGAGTGCACCTCCGCGATTTTTAGGTCCGAGGTTTGATCGGTCTTCTTATTCCAGAGCGGCCCAGAGTTCTAGAGCATCATGCTCTCAGTACAGACCAGAGTCAGGACAGGTGAGGCCACCCTTGCCACGGCGTGCCCAGTGTGGTAGGTTACATATCGGGCAGTGTCGATTGGGATCGAATGCCTGTTATTCTTGTGGCCGACCAGGTCATATGATGAGAAATTATCCGTTAGGAGGTGGCATGGGCACTGTTCAGCCTACAGGGTCCATAGCCGGTTCTTCTTCTGCAGTGCGCCCTTCCGGGCAAGCTTTTCAGTCACCGTCAGGACGAGGTAGGGGGAGGAGTGGAGCGTCCAGCTCGAGCAGTCCTCAGCATCGCGTATATGCGCTAGCTGGTAGGCAGGATCGTGAATCCTCATTGATTGATCCAAGATCTACTTTATCATATGTTATTCCATTTGTTGCTGGTAATTTGGGATAGAGCCCGAGTTGATTAAACCTTTTGAGGTGTCTACGCTAGTTGGTGATCCGGTCATAGCTAGGAAAGTATATTGAGACTGTGTTGTTATAGTTTGTGACCGCCACACTGTAGCAGATTTGATTGAGCTAGATATGATTGATTTCGACATTATTATGGGTATGGATTGGTTGGCTTCCTGTTATGCCAATGTCGATTGCAGTACAAAGATAGTTCAATTTCAGTTTCCCAACGAGCTAGTCCTAGAGTGCAAGGGTAATGCTGCTTCGCCCAGGGGCAGGTTTATTTCCTACCTTAAAGTAGGGAAGATGATCAGAAAAGGGTATATTTTTCATCTAGCTTGAATTTGAGATGTGCAAGTAGAGTCGCTGACTTTTCAGTCCGTTCCCGTGGTTAATGAGTTCCTAGAAGTGTTTCCAGATGAGTCTCCAGGCATTCCCCCAGAGAGGGAGATTGATTTCACTATTGACCTATTGCCAGACACTCAGCCAATATCTATTCCTCCTTATAGGATGGCACCTGCGAAGTTGAAAGAATTGAAGGAGCAGTTGAAAGATTTGCTCGAGAAGGGCTTTATCAGGCCTAGTACATCACCGTGGGGAGCGCCGGAGTTATTTGTGAGAAAGAAGGATGACTCTTTACGAATGTGTGTTGATTATAGGCAATTGAATAAAGTGACTATAAAGAACAAGTATCCGTTCCCGAGGATCAATAATTTATTTGACCAGTTGCAAGGTGCCAAATACTTTTCGAAGATAGACTTGAGGTCAGGATACCATCAGGTTAGGGTGAAGGATGAGGATATTTCGAAGACGGCATTCAGGACTAGATATGGTCATTATGAATTTCGTGTTATGTCATTCGGGTTTATTTATGAATTTGATGAACCTTGTATTCAGACCCTTTCTAGATCTGTTCGCGGTTATGTTTATAGATGATATTCTGGTTTATTCACCGTCAGAGGCTGATCATGCAGAACACCTACGAGCAGTGCTTGGAATTCTTCGAGATAGAGAGTGGTATGCCAAGTTCTCCAAGTGTGAGATTTGGTTGAACTCTGTGGCTTTTCTGGGTCACATTATTCCATATGATGGCATTAGAGTGAATACTTAAAAGATTGAGGTTGTGAAGAATTGGCCAAGGCCCACGATACCAACAGAGATACGTAATTTCTTGGGCTTGGCAGGTTATTATAGAGGGTTCATAGAAGGATTTTCTTCTCTTTCAGCCCCGTTGACGAAGCTGACTCAGAAATCAGCTAAGTTCTAATGGACAGATGCTTGTGAGCAGAGTTTTCAGATACTGAAGGATAAGTTGACTTTAGCACCGTTTTGCCTCTCCAGAAGGAGCAGGTGGCTATGTGATATATTGTGATGCCTCAGGTATTGGTTTGGGCTGTGTGTTGATGCAGCGCGGTAAGGTTGTTGCTTATGCTTCTAGACAGCTAAAGAAGCACGAGAAGAATTATCCAACTCCTGATCTTGAGTTAGCTGCAGTGGTCCATACCTTGAAAATATGGAGGCACTACTTGTGCGGCGTTCATGTTGATGTCTATACTGATCATAAGAGCCTCTAGTACATCTTTAAGCAGAAGGACTTGAATTTACGTCAGAGGCGATGGTTAGAGTTGTTGAAATACTATGATGTAGATATCCTGTACCATCTTGGAAAGGCGAATGTAGTAGCTGACGCTCTTAGTCGTAAGTCCATGGGTAGCCTGTCATATTTGCAGCCAGAGAAGAGGGAGCTAGCTCGTGATGTTTGTCGGTTAGCTAGTTTAGGGGTCCGGTTGATAGACTTAGGTGATGAAAGAGTTACAGTTCAGAATACAGTGATGTCCTCCTTAGTAGTGGAAATAAATAAGCGTCAGTACGGGGATCCTGTTTTAGTTCATTACCGAGATACAGCTCCTCAGAAAGAAAAGAAACCCTTTGTGATTACAGGAGATAGAGTACTCCGATATCACGGTAGACTGTGTGTTCCTAATATTGCAGGCCTCCGTCAGCAAGTTATAGGGAAGCCCATTATTCCCGCTATTCTATCCATCCGGGCACGACAAAAATGTACCATGATCTTAAGGAAATATATTGGTGGGATGGCATGAAGAGAGATATAGCGAAATTTATTGCTCCCTGTCCGAATTGTCAGCAAGTTAAAATAGAGCATCAGAAGCCGGGAGGTTTATTACAGGCCATAGAAATCCCGACATGGAAGTGGGAGATAATTAATATAGATTTCATTGCAGGATTGCCTCGCACTCAGTGGAAGTATGACTCCATATAGGTCATAGTTGATAGGCTCAAAAAGTCAGCTCACTTTCTACCTATCAGAACTACTTATTCAGCTGGAGATTATGCAAAGCTCTACCTTAGAGAGATTGTACGACTTCATGGTGTCCCTACGGCCATTATCTCAGATAAAGGGACACAGTTCACAGCCAATTTCTGGAGATCCTTTCAGGAAGGATTGGGGACTCAGGTGAGTCTTAGTATAGCATTTCACCCTCAGACAGATGGACAAGCGGAGCGTACTATTCAGACACTTGAAGATATGTTGAGATCCTATGTACTTGATATTCAAGGTAGTTGGGATGATCATTTACCTCTTATTGAGTTTTCCTATAATAATAGTTATCATTATAGCATTCAAATGGCCCCTTATGAGGCCTTGTATGGGCTAAAATGTAGATCCCCTATAAGATGGTTTGATGTTGGATAAAATCAGTTAGTTGACCCAGATCTAATTTAGCAAGCAGTTGACAGAGTGAAAGTAATTTGGGAAAGATTGCTAGCAACCCAGAGCCGGCAGAAATCCTATACAGACAATCGACGACGCAAGTTAGAATTCGAAATAAGCGAATGGGTTTTCTTGAAGGTTTCGCCTATGAAAGGATTAATAAGATTTGGCAAGAAAGGTAAGTTGAGCCCTCGGTACATTGGACCATACAGAATTATTCGTAAAGTGGGTAAGGTGGCGTATGAGTTAGAGCTACCCCTTGCGTTAGAGTCTGTGCATCCAGTTTTTTATGTGTTGATGCTCCGTAAGTACCTGTAGATGCTGTTCAAGTCACCGAGCGGCTGTCCTATGAAGAAGTTTCGATCTCCATTCTAGATAGGCAAGTGCGGAGACTCAGAACCAAAGATATAAGTTCGGTTAAGGTTTTATGGAGAAATAACAATATAGAGGAAATGACGTGGGAAGCGGAAGAGGACATGAAATCCAAATACCCATATTTATTTCCACTTCCAGAGGAGACTCAGGCAGAGGCACCAGTTTCCTCAGGTATGTAGTGCTTTTCTTGATGCTTTCTTGGTCGTGTGTGGCCATGGTAGTTGTTGTTGTTGTTGTAGCCCTGTGAGGCGATTCATTTTGGGTTGCGGTGATAGGATGGTAGTGCTGTGTTACAAGGGAAACTCTGGCGAAATTTTTGTAGAATCCCTCAAGAGTCCAACATTCGAGGACGAATGTTCCTAAAGGGAGAGAATGTTACATCTCGAAAATCTGGATTATTTGCATTGTGAGTAGAATAATGCGAGCTTAAGACGAACACGAGGTTCCTACGAGATCAAGTAGAGTATCTAAAAGATTTAAGAGTATTCCATAAGCTTTTAAAGTTATATGAATTGATGGAACTAAGTTTGTTGAAGGAAGTGGAGTGTAAGTCATGGTTGGAAAGGTTTCGCGATAGTGATTTGATGCGTATTTAGTAATGTCTTGAGGGGCTGCTATAGGGCCTATTATATGGTTAATGAAGTGTTATATAAGTGTCAAGAAGGTTCCCCAAGGATTGGAAGTCAAACAAATCGTCGAGAGCAGTTGAGGAAATATGGGTTATACGACCACTTATACGGTCCGTATAACTTTATACGGTCCGTATAAGGGGTCCGTATAACCCTTTCTAGAGATGATGTTTTCATAGTGGTGAACCACGGTCCCCTTATACGGACCGTATAAGTGGTCCGTATAAGTCCATCGGGCAGCTTTTTCATTTTAGTATAAATAAATGGCCTTGTTCTATTTTCTCATTTTAAACATTTCCCAAAGTCTTAAAAGACCTAGAACCCTCTCTCAAGCATATTCCACTCAACCCAAGAGAAATCAAAGATCATATAGCAAGAATCAAAGAATCTAAGTGTTGGAAGGCTCTTTAGGGTTTGTAGAACTCAAGATTTCCTTGATACTGAAGCTAGGGTTTTCATGAAAAGTGGGTAACTTGACCCAAAGCTCATTCCTATGATATAAAAGGTTAGTTTTCATACTTATTCCATGTTATTAAGAATGCTCCATTGATGGATGGCTTGAGTGGAAGAAGAAAGTAGAAAATGAGGTTTAAATGTAGCTTTCATGATGTTTTTGAGTAGTGAACCAACTTGAGTTATGATTCTTAGTATGATATGGATATAATCTTGTTAAAAAGGTATTAACGATAATGAGGAAGCGTTGTATGAAAATGTGTTAAGGGTTGGTGTGAAGTTCTTAGTGTAAATTGAATATGAGCATGCATTTTGAGAACTTAATGGAAGGTGATTACTTGATTATGATATTGTGGATGTTAGTATGGTTGTTTGGGAGTTGTTTTGCAATGTGGTGGAAGTAGACTAAATAAGGAAAATGCTGCCCAATTTTTGTTAGCTTATGAAGTACTCTAGAATGAATTTAAGAGTGTCTTTAAGACTTAACCATAGTATGAATCCTTTTTTAAATGTAGATTTCTCAAGCGTTGGCGGTGAATGATAAATAGTTAAGAAGACGAAGAGGTATGTTAAGGCTATTCCTTCTTTTTTTGGCATGATCATATGATATGAACCAACCAGCAAGTAAGAGATTTTTTATATTTCTCTACTCTTAGAAGCACTAGGAGAAGTCCAATTCTTGATGCTACCGTACCCCGACTATGATGATTATTCTACCCACGGATTTGGTGATTTCCTGTTCTAGTAGTATGAGCTCAGTAAAGCCCATGAGAGGCCAATTGACATTATATTATTTTGAGAATCCTATTGTTTCATTTTACTTGTAGCATGATTTCATTTTCATTGATGTATATGAGTGAAAGGCACACTTGACAGGGGTGAAGGTGTGGCCTATAATGTTATATATCTATATATATATATATATATATATATATATATATGCGAAGACACAGTTAACAGGGGGTGAAGGAGTGGCCTCTAGATGGCCTGTGAGTGGCCTGTGATGTTGTGGTAAATACGTGTGAGAGGCACACTTGATAAGGGGTGAAGGTGTGGCCTGTGATGGGCGATGAGGTATGTGCTCACTATATAGATGTGTATGTCCCTGCTCCAACGTACAGATTTAGTCAGATGCATACAGATACTAGTTCATACAAATATATGCAGATAGTCATTTCAGCTTATGAGTTCAGATCTTATTCATGATTCTTATATATACATGTTGCCTTTATGCCTTACATATTCAGTACATTATCCGTACTGACTCCCTGTGTTGTAGGGGCTGCGTTCATGCCCGTAGGTACAGGGAGACAGACAGGTGGTCCAGCTCAGTAGGACCTCTAGATCTAGCAGTGGTCAGCACGCTCCAATTGATCCGAAGCTGCAGTTAGTTTTGGTATGCCCCTTTTGAGATATATATGTACGTATGGGTATGATGGGGCCCTGTCCCGTCCTTTCTACAACTTTCATTCCAGTAGAGGTCTGTAGACAGTTGTGTGTACTAGTCAGATGATGTAGCCTTGTCGGATTCCATTCTTTTGTGTACAGTATATGTAGCGGCCTAGCTGGCTTGCACTGTTCTTTCAGCACGCTTATGTGTATACAGATTGTACAGGGTTTATGATGTTACCTCCTTTTTATGAGGCAGTATGAGATCAGCTTGGGTTATTTGTGGGCCTTTTATGTTCAGTATAGCTCAGATGTGTGTATAGGGATGTTTGGTCGCTAGAGGTCAGACACTCATCACGACTCTTCGGGTTGGGTCACGACATTAACATATGTTTTATATCGTGTAGAAGGAGGCCTTTCTTAGATGGTGCTGATTGTCCAAGTTATGTGGATACAGCAGAGAGTGATGGCGATGAACCAGCTAATAATGCAGAGGTAACCGATGATGAAGATAGTGAAGGGGATGAAGAAGATACGCATTTTATTCCCCAGAACAAACTCACAACCACGTACCACCTCCGATGCGGAAAATCCAATTCGTGACAGCCCAATGTAGTGGCCTTCTGACTATATTTCATATCTTGACAGTCTACAAGGTCGTGAGGATGCATTTGTCCGCACAAGAGATGATAATCAAAGTCGCCAAAGAACGTGGATTGAACCAAAAAATCTCATGACTGATGAATGCGTCCTTGCAAAGAGAATGATGTTCACATCAAAAAAATTATTGCAACGGGCTATCAAAATGTGTTGTATAAAGGATATGTGGGAGGTTAAGGTTGATGACTTAAACAAAAAGGTATAGATGCTGGTTTGTAAGAAAAAGTCTCAAGGCTATCGGTGGTTGCTTCGGGAAATTTTCAAGCCTGATGATCTGTGGGAAATCACAAAATTCCACCCAAAACACACTTGTGATATGGGACAAAGTCAAGCATATCATTTTAATTTAGATATAGACCTGATTGCTCATGTGTTACTTAAAGACATTGAGGAAACTCCAAGGTAACTTATCTGACCTAGATCGTTATAAATATTATAGCAATTAAAATATCATTGCTAAATGTTGTTTGTTTAAACTTATGCAGGATGCCCATCAAAACTTGTATTAGCATGGTCCACTCCAAATATGGTAAAATCATAAGAAAGAGAAAGGAATTTCTCGATCATAGACGTGCTTTTGAGATGATCTTTGGAACTTGGGAATCCTCTTTTCGGGCCTTGCCGGGGTATATGGCGGCTCTACAACATGCTAATCCTAGCACTGTTGCACAGTGGCAGCTTTTAGAGGGCAGAATTTTCGACTTCGTCTTTTGGGCATTCAAACCAAGTATTAATGGTTTTTCTCGCTGCCGGAATGTGATATTGATAGGTGGGACGCATGTATATGGCCGATATGACATCAAGCTCATAATTGCAGTAGGTATGGATGTCAATGGGTCAATGTTCCCTCTTGCTTTCGCAATTGCCGCCAATTAGAGCAACGAGACATGGGGGATGTTCTTGACTCATCTGAAAACTCATGTTATTAAGGGTCGTCAGGGCATATGTGTCCTATCGGATCATCATAAAGGCATATTGCACAATATACGTACTCTGGAAGGGTGGAATCCTCCACATGCTTACCATCGATATTGTTTAAAGCACTTAAAGGCTAATTTACAAATAAATTTTGGAAATGGCACTGTAAACAAATTGATGTGGGGGGCTGCGATGCAGCATCAACAAAGAAAATGAGCTGCAAAAAGGGAGCTGCTAAGGGAAGTGAGTGATGAGGCATATGTTTGGTTGATGAAATTAGAAGTTGAAAAATGAACGCTTTATGCTGATGGAGGAAGGAGATGGGCCATGCTCACAACAAACGGCTCGGGGTCTTTCAATGGACTCCTCAAATCTACTCGAGGACTACATGTCACCGTAATGGTAAGACTAACTTTCAAGTAGGTCGTGGATCGATTTGCGGATAGGATAAGGCAGGCCAGAGCCATATTAGCCGAGGACGGAACATGGATGTCAAAGCCCTACAAAAAGATGGAGCACCATAGAAGAAAAGCATAGGGTCACCAAATGACCGAGTATGACGTCATTCAACGAGTGTATGAAGTTAGAACGAGTTATTACAACGGTAAAGGAGGAAACAAACATATCGTTACTGAGCGTACAAAATCATGCACTTGTGGTAAGTGGCAAACGTACCACATGCCATGTTCTCATGTAGTCAAGTGCTTTGAGAGAATGGCCAGAAATGTAACTGATTATGTGGCAGGGGAATATAAGGTCGTAAATTAGCTTAAAGCATATTCCAGCCACTTCCATCCCCTTGGTAATCAAGCTTATTGGCCAGCCACGCCGTTTTCTATGGTTGCGAACAAGAAGCATATCCGTAAATTGGGAATAAACAAGCTAACCCGTTATCACAATCAAATGGATGTTAGCGAAAAGACTTACTCTGGCAAGTGCTCGACATGTAAGCAATTTGGGCATGATAAGCGTTCATGTGGGAAAAACTCCCGTGGTGGCAGCACATCTGCAAGTAGAAGAGTGTCTAGAACTTGATTTTTTTTAAGTCTATTGTAATTTAATGATGTATTTCGTTTCTAATGGAATGAAATATTTTTGAATTATTATGAACCTCTCGTATTGGATGAATTATTTTTAAATATTATATTTATTTTTGCACATTCAAAAGGTGTGGATTACACAATACAATAACAAAATAAAAAAGACATAAAAGAAAAAAAAAAACCTAATACAAAGCAGATTATTTTTTTTCTTTTCTATCTTTCATGAACCAAAAAAGTACTTTCATAGTTTTGGGAGTAAAAGAAAAGAGATTAATCAAAACCTTATAAAATATGACACTTAAACCTAAATATAACAAGTTCTCAAACTTACTTCAGAGCATTTTACATCCCGTAAAACGACGATCCAAATTTATATGTGTACTTGATATAATGAGCCGGTATTATTGTACGCTAAAAAAATATTAAGTTCTATATAAAATATTAATATTTCGGTGTTTTGAAACGTGACTAATCTTCGGTCAAAGTACGGAAAAAAGCTTAATTTTGAGTTTGATTTCTAAAGAATAAAGGTTGGGGTCGGGGGAAAGAGGATTTCACGCACAGAATCTGTGCGTGAAAGGACCAAAGTGTAAATGTACACTTTGGCCCTTTCACGCACAGATTCTGTGCGTGAAGCCTAGATTGGTTCTTTTTTTTAAGGGTTAGTTTGGTTCCAAACGTTATTTTTTGGGTTAAAAAAGTTCCGGGTCCTTAAAACAACCCTACAAGTTTCGATCAAGGTATTCTACTATGAATTTTTTTAATTATTTTGTTAAATATATTATAATCCTAAGCATGTTAAACGTTTCATAGTCTCGAATTTCGAAAAATCATTATTTTTTTTGCATTTTTTGGTTGTTGGGCCTAGGCCTGCATATCGGTCGGTTCGGTTCGGGTTTCAAAATTATCGGTTTAACTTATTGGTTATCGGTTTGTAGACATATTAAACCGTTAAAGAACCGTTAAAATATCGGTTAATGGGTTATCGGTTAATCGGTTTTTGTATGTTATCGGTTCGGTTATCGGTTTAACCGTTAAGATTTCACACAACAAAAAAGAGAAGGAGGCTTACAGGATTATATCCTCAAGAAGCAAAGATATAAAGATAAAACCATGATTAGCTTACAGGAACAGAAGCAGGCTTGCAAACTGTCAGCACATCTGGTTCTTCACATAGTATTTCAACATCCCACGACATCACTGGTGGTTCATGCCTACAGCCTTTTGTAAGTCATGCTCTCATAATTACATAACAAAACATGATTATAAAATATCAAAGCAGATGCTGAGTCTAAGATCTATCATTAACATGTGTTAAATCAAGAAAACCAAAATCTATGAAAGGATTGACACAGAAGAACCCAAGCAGGAGGATAGAGTCAATAAACCAATTGTCTGATTCCAAAACTTGAATGGTACGAACCTGTGCAAGAAATGACTAATATTTTGTGATGACTGAACTACATATGAAACAGGCACGTTTTGTCCATCAACTTGTATACGTCCAGATTTTACAGGCACGTTTTGTCCATCTAAATCAGTTATACACAGGATTCGAAGATGCATTAGCTACATAAATGACTAAAAATGTGCTCGACGAGCAGGGTAAACTGTAAACATAAGCTATCATCACTCACATAATTCGACTTCATATAATTTCTTATTCAAAAAACGAAAATCGCAGTTAAGTCTGTTAGAAATGTAAGCATGTATTAAACCATTACGTCAGCGCAATTGCAACCATTCAAGTACGACAAACACATGCATATTCGACAGCATATAAAGTAAATCAGAAAACAGACAAACGAACAAACAAAATAAAAGGAAGGCATGATACATAGAAACATCTCTAACTTGGCCTCCATTGGCAACTAAACACTCCAACTTTGAGAATGCACATCTAGTCACCTGAACTCGTCTCCCTTGTGAGAGTTGAACACTACAACTTATAAAATGATCACCTAGACACCTCCAAAAATTTTGAGGTGTCCACGAGGGAACGAGTTGAGATGTCTAGATGTGCAATCTCAAAGTTGGAGTGTTTAGTTGCCAATTGAGGCCAAGTTAGAGATGTCTATCTAATATTTATGTATTAGGCCTAAAAGGAAAAACTGAAACGTGAAATACAACAAGAAGCAACATACATAGTAATCACGAGGTCTCCCTTTAAATTCATCAGAAAAGAGATCAACAACTGTCTTCCCAGCCCACCTATTCTTCACCTGAAAAATGAATTCAAATACAGGACATGATTCTAAAGTAAAAGCTCTAGATTCTGAATATTATATTAATATCCCTACAAAGAGCATAATATTAGATCAGTTCACATATATCAATTCAATAAACATGTTTTGAGACTTGTCACCATCATTAGGCTATAAAATTGGAATTATAAATTAAACACACTACAAGCTGGCATTAACAAACTAATATCATATTTGGATCTACAATTTACATCAATGAAACAAAGCTTATTGGATTCTAATTAAAAGAAAAAGGCGACAGTCATGCTATATCTCAAATTGATATCTTCAGTCATATCAGCCAATGAGACAGAAAGGAATGAAAAACTAATAATATCAAATTGAGGGATCTTTCAAACCAAAACGATTTCCACCATATGAAGAAGTAAAAGCTGAAAAGTCACGAATTTGAGATCTTCACACAGAAAGGAATGAAAAAAAAAACTAAAAAGTGTACCTTATCCACATCCATATGACTACAGAGAGCAGCACCAGCTATGGAACCAAAACCAGATATGATATTCAAAACACCTTCAGGCAGTCCTGGAGCATCCTTCTTTACTATGACATTTGCTTCTCAGTAATTGTATGAATATTTCTACTCTGCTTTCCAGTTCTCTTCAACTCCATGAATAAACAAGCTTATGAAATTCTAAAAGGAAACATGTAGTAAATTTCTCCTTCCATTTAATCTCATAAAAATGCAGCACCACAACACCAAAAATCTAGCAATGCACAAGTATACAGTCTAATAAGGCTAGGCTGCCATCAACATTTGAAAACATATTAGCACCAGATAAAATATAAGTTACCATTCCATATTAATAACTTCAAAACTGAAAGTAGCTAATGCAAGTGGTGTTGTAGTTAGCAATAATTTGTCTAGCACCATCAGAATTTCAGAAAACCAAAAACAACAGTTAAACTGCCAAAGAACCTGAAAATTAATCCAAACATAGTCCTAATAGTTCTAGTCAAGTCAACAAAACAAAAACCACAATTAATGCACTGCATGGTGCACCATCCATCATCATTTTCTTCAAGCTTTCCATAGTGATCCCAAACAGGTGATCGAGCTTTAGGACCACAAAGTTGAGGCATGGTTAAACCTAATTAACATAGAAACAGAAAAAGTATCAGTTGATGGCTTAATGTCTACAACACTGGAAAGATTAAGAAAAAAGTAACATATTCTCTTCCTAAAGAGAAAAGGAACTACAAACAATATCACAAAGTGAATATAGAAAGGAAGAGAAAATATTTGGAATCAGCAAATGTAATATCCAAGATAGGAGTTGAATAATTAACTTACCAAAGTTTCATGTCTTAACAATCTACACTTCTACATGTCATCAGCAGAAGGTTCTTTTCCAAGATTGGCCATATCTAAAGAGAATTATATTAACAAGTCAAGCAACAATAATATTAAATAAATTATTTATAATTTTACATCAATACAAGGTTCTTGTCTTACCTTTTTCAAGTTGCTCGAGGGAATCTAAATCTTCCTCAATACTTACGGGCGTTGGTTCACTCCGAATCCAATCTTGAAGGCACACTAGAGCTTGTACCAATTTAGGAGTTAATGAACTCCTAAACGAATCAAGAACACGCCCTCCAGTACTAAAAGCACATTCGGATGCCACACTTGAAATAGGAATAGCTAACACATCTCGAGCCATCTCAGAAAGGATGGGGAATCTAGGTGAGTTAACTTCCCACCAAAGCAATATTTTAAAATCTTGTCTTCCAATTTCAATATCTTCTGCAAGATATTTTTCTAACTCTGACTTAGAATCTGCACCTCCACTTCCAGATGTATGTCTAAATAATTCCTCATAGAAGTCACCAAATTCTCCTATAGGTTCGAGCCTTGAACTAGAAGTTGCCACTTCTATTGAAGAAAGTTGACTAGCTTTATCTTTTGAATCGTTCTTCACATACTCATTAAACAATGAAGTCATGTACTTTAGCACATCTTTTTCTATACCTTGCCCTTTGTCCCCAAACATCTTTTTAAGTCCAAAACTAAGAGAATTAAATTTATAGCGAGGATCCAAAACACATGATATAAAAATCATCTTATTCATTTTTTCTGGAGCACCCCAATATTTATCAAATTTCAGCTTCATCGTCTTTGCCATTTCACCCAAAACAATATCTTCATGTGATGTCAATTTTGTCAAGTAAACAGCAACTTGGCAAATTTCAAGAAAATGAAAATTTGATGTAACATAAAGTGATCCAGAAACCTTCTCAGTAAGCTTGAAAAACATTTCAAGAAATTTTGCAATTCTTTTTACACTCTCCCAATCACTATTCAAAAGTGTACCTGCAGGACTTCCATCGATAGTATCAATAAACTCAAGATGATGTGACAAGCCAATATCACGATCGGCATAATCTGAAATTGCACCCTCATATTCAATAGCCCTATTCAACATCAAGTAGGTGGAATTCCACCTTGTGGGAACATCTAAGCATAAAGATTTCTTAACAAGATTTACATCTTCACAACATTCATGAAACTTCCCCCACCTAGCAGAAGACTGCCTAATGTATCTCACTGTTTGCCTAACTCTTTCAATAGACTCAATTGATTCTTTTATACCATCTTGAACAACAAGATTTATAATATGAGCCATACACCTCACATGAAGGTGAGTACCAGTCATAAGATTGGTCCCCCATTTAGTTAATTGCTTAGACAACTCTTTCACTGTCACATCATTTGAACTAGCATTGTCAACTGTAACAGTGAAAATCTTTTGTAACCCCCACTCCTGCAAACACTTACTAATAGCCTTTGCCATGTCTTCACCTCTATGACTAGAAATTGGACAAAAATTGATAATCCTTTTATGCAATTTCCACTTACTATCAATCCAGTGAGCTGTAATAGCCATATAATTAATTCTTTGCAAGGAAGTCCAAGTATCAGTAGTAAGACACACTCTCTGTTGTGTTTCCTTAAACTCAATCATCAATTTTTGTTTCTCTTCATCAAAAAAATTAAAACAATCACGAGTGACAGTAGTACGGGAAGGAATCTGGAAAAAAGGTTGTGCCACTTTCATAAAAATTTTGAAACCTTCTTTTTCGACAAATCTAAAAGGAAGTTCATCGATAATTACCATACGACACAAAGCTTTTCTACAGGTTTCTTGATCAAATTTCCATGCTGCAACAACTACATCACCCTTGTCACCCACCTTAACAGGTTTAAACACTAATTGTGCTTGATTAGTATCAACATTACGAGGAATATTTTTACATTTGGGTATATGACCAAGCATTCCCCCTGTACCATGGTCTTTTGTGTCAGCAAAATATTCTTTTTTACAGAATTTACATACACCCTTCTCATTTCCATCAGGATCAATAACTCGATCAAAATAAGTCCACGCAACAGACCTTTTTCTCCTTTCTTTCCTTTTTTTGGACTGAACTGTTTGAGTTTGACTTGCTTTTGAGTTAGAAGCTCCACTTTCACCAACTACTTTATCAATTATCATATTTTCAGCCATGTGTTTGTATCACTGTGAATTGTGATTTTTCAAAAAAAAAATAATCAAACAGATGACAGCGAGCAAACAAAACATAAAAATCCAAATAGCACAAAACAAAACAAACGTTCGTTATCTCGAATGAAATCCAAAGGAAAAGAAGAGGAGAATCAGAAACTTACCGGAAACTGATTGAATTGTCGAAACTGAGAATGACGATTATATAGAGCAGAATATAGAGCTGCACGAGATACAAAATAATCATTAGTTTTTTTGTGATAAAATAGAAGGAAAGGCTTACATACTTTTATTGCACATTCTTGAAAAGGTAGACATATATAGAAGCATTCTTACGAGAAAAATAAAACAAACTACCAAAAGAATAAGATGAAATGGAGCTTAAGTGTTCAGATTCCATTTGGATTTTGTGTAACAATTCATCTTACATTGTAAAGAAAGAACATAAAAATTAAGTAGAGAACCCTTTTTGCAAGCAATGCTTCAACCAAAAACAGAAATTGCACAAATTATTACCTTGCAACATTAACAGCAAAAAAAAAACCCATAACCAAAAACTCAATTTGCAAGCAATACAAGAAGAAATTCCCACTATTTCTCAACCCAACTAAGAAAAGACATTAAATTTACAATTCTAAGGAAGTGATTTCCCTAATTTCCCAACCCCAACAAAAACCCCATAATAGAAGAGTGAGAATTGAAAACGTACCTGTTCGTGAAAGAGGCAAAAATCGTCAAAGAAGAGGCAAGAAAAAGAGGGGCTGGTTTCAGATCATTTGCTGCTTTGGAATTGTGCAAAAATCTGAAATGAAATGAAGTAAGAAGAGGCAAGAAAAAGAGGGCTGGTTTCAGAGCATTTGACTGCTTTGAATGAAATGAAGTAACCCTAGTAAGTGACTTAATATATATGAAAGGGTAAAAGTGTAATTAATTAAATTGTTATCGGGTTATCGGGTAACCCGTTAACAAAAATGATCAACCCGCGACCCGACCCAATAAGCCAATAACCTAAAAATACCACCCGGTACCCGAACCGGTAATCCATTAACCCGAACCATTAACCCAATAACCCAATAATAAGTTCGGGTTATCGGTTTAACCGTTAACATGCACAGCCCACTATCAACAGATTTACTAGTTTGATTGCTGAAAACAATAAAAGAGAAATTAATTAAATAAAGACAGAATAAGAAATAAGAAAACATAGTTTGGATTTGGCATTTAAGCTTTCAAAAGGTGGAGGCAAAACACAACAAAAGCATAAACACGACTCAGGCCTCAATTTTGAATCGCGTTGTTTTATCAAATACTAATACAAATCATCTACCAAGACTCTCGGAGAACCGGGGGCGAGGTACAAGTCTAATTGTTTAAAGCATCTCCAGGCTCAGCATCCCAGATAGTTGGAGTTTCAGGGCAATAATCTAGAATCACATTGCATTCAACTTCTTCCTCGACAATGAATAAATTCTTGAGACCTTCCACGTGGTTGTCTTCAGCAGCTTCCTCTGACACTTGGGTGGCAGACGCTTTGGAAAATGACTGATTCAAGAGAGGGATAGGCTTTGACAAGGGAATATCACCTTGTCTTTTGAGACTAGCCAATGAGATTTCTTCAAGAGTGGGCTCATATCCAAGAACAAAAGTATCCTTCTGACCGGCTAATTGAATTGGTTTTGATATTCCATCCAGGTTCACTCTGAGACCTCGACTAGGCTTAAAACCATTCTTTAACATTTCCCAAGCCACCATCATAAGCACACGTGGCAACTTTACCCTTTCAGCTTGAGTAGTACACATGGTTTTCTTAATATGGAAAACAGATTCATCTAGCCTTTCTACACTTTCAATAACAGGAATCGAGTTTTCGGGATAGATTGAATTGTTGCCTTCTCCATTGATCACAATTTCCTGATGATTCCAGACAAATTTCAAATTTTGGTGAAGGGCAGAAGGGTCTGCACTAGCCATATGGATCCATGGCCTTCCTATCAACAAGTTGTAACTATCAAATACATCCATCACTTGGAATTCCACTATAAACTCCACGGGTCCAATTTCCAATGCTAAGTCAACTTCCCCTACGACACCCCTTTGAGCTCCATCAAAACCTTTAACCCTCACGTGATTGTCACGAAGTTTTCCGATATCAATTCCTAAAGCTCGGAGAGTAATGACAGGACATATGTTAACAGCTGAACCCTCATCAATCAACACCTTAGAAATGAATTTATCCCTGCATTTGACTGTAATGTTCAATGCCTTGTTGTGCCCCAAACCTTCAGGCGGCAACTCATCGTCATGAAAAGAGACTTTGTGGGCTTCTAGGACTTCTCCAACCATGGCTAAAAATTTCTCGCTAGAGGTCTCGGCTGGAACATAAGCTTCATTTATTACCTTTACTAAAGCGCTCCTGTGAGTTTCAGAATTCATCAACAATGACCATAAAGAAATTTGGGCTGGTGTTTTCTTTAGTTGTTCTACAATGGAATATTCCTTAGTTGGCATTTTCCTCAAGAATTCTTCTACTTCAGCCTCAGTCACAGTCTTCTTTTGGCTATTTTCCTTATTCAGTGCTCCTCGTGCTACCTCTTCGGGGGCATAACACCACCCAGATCTTGTTATTCCAGCAGCAACAGTTTCTACAACTAATTTTTCCTTTTCTTTGTTCCTTTCATCAGACGAATAATTCCAAGGAACTGTTTTGGTGTTGAAAGAAGGTGTCTGGGCAACTAAGCCTGTGATCCTAGGTCTTGGAGTAAGCACTTCCACTTCAATTGGTGCCTTCATTTGGACTGTGATTACGGGAGTAATAAAGGCTGATGATTCAACCTTCTCCTCTTTTTTGACCGGTACAATAGTCCCTTCCAAATTAAAAGCCTCATCAATGGTAATTATGTTCACATTTGCATCACCATGATTAGGTAGATGGTTGTTGTTTATATTTGGGGGAGCTCCTTTGAGCTGGATGACTCCTTCTTTGATTAATGCCTCGATTTTATCTTTGAGAGTAAGGAAATTTTCAGTATCATGTCCGGCAACTCCTGAGTGATACGCACAATGCTTAGTCCCATTATACTATCCTGGAAGGGGGTTAGGAACTCTTCCCTAAATCAGCTGGAGTATCCCTGCGGTTCTCAACTTTTCGTATAATTGTGCTAAAGGTTCGGCTAATGGTGTATAAGTTTTGATTGGCTTTCTTTCAAAGTTTGGGCGAGGTCTGGGTGCATTTTGTGAATAGTTTTATGGTTGGTATTAGGGTTGAGGCGGGTAGGTTGGTTGGTATTGTGATGGGCTTTGATAGGCAGGTGCTCGAGGTGGGCAATATGTTGGCTGGGTGTGGTAAACAGGATAGGGAGCGGGTGGAGGGAGCTAATGTTAAACCATTTTGGACCATAACCATAGAGAATACACCATTTGAACCGCGACAGAAAAAAACTAAAGGCCAACTATTCAACTGAAGATGAGAATAGGTTCGGACTGAAAACTGGAATGTAAAACTAAAAAACATATGCATCCGAAGATTAAATCAAATTATCTAACAGCCCATACTTTGAGTATGTTCTTAAACTAAATCATTTTTTGAACAGATGGAAAGAATACTAAAAGCTGTAAATGGTTCATACTTCGCAAGTTCGATGAAAAGAGAAATAAGCTCAATAAAGGCACAAAAGATATATGCATTCGCATAAAATCGAAACAAATCTACGACTAACTCATATTCCTATTGAAATTAGACAACTAAACCTTAACTAATATTCTAGAATTTACATAAAACAAACTAAAAAATATTAAACACAAAGAACAAAACTGAAGTAAAAGGAGAAGGAGAATTACTGACCTTTTTCGGATGCAGCGAACTAGGGCTTTTAGGTCACCGATCTAAGGCTCAAACGTCGAATACTTTGAACTCGGAAAACCCTTTGAGTCTGAAATCTTGAAAGAAGCCGAAAGTACCCTTTTTTAGAGTGAAGTTTCGTTTCAACAGTAATTTAAAGTGAGGGGTGATGGCTCCCAAAAAAACCTTCCCCTAAAATGGATGCAAGACCAATATTTATAACTGCGAGCTAGGGTTTTGGGATTTTTTTTGGGCGGGATTTCAAAAGTATGGATTGCAACGTTAGAAAATGGCCAAATCTCATAGTGATTTTTGGGGCAGAGCAAAAGTCGTATTTTTTTTTAGAAAAGGAAATCTTAAAGGGACGATTAGAGGTAAACATAAGTCAAACTTGCTTAAAATCGCCAAGGCTTGTCTTGTATTGAAGATTTGATTTCAGATCTTGCCCGAAATGGAGAAATCTTGGTCTGAATCGGAGACATTTGACTCTCTTGATACATAAACTCGGAAAATATCTCTCTGAGGTGCTCAATTTGGCAGAAAATCAAAGTCTTTTACTCGAATTGAGAAGGGCCATGTCTGAACTAGGCCCATGAAGGGCTGAACATAGACCGAAAATGGGGAAGGTGACAAAAAAAAAAATCTGCCATGGAAAAGTTACTAAGGAGGCTTATAGAGAAAGTATTAGGGTTTCAGATATGGTGGAGGGTCATTTTAGTCATTTAGGAAAGTTAAGTTGGGGGTAGGATGGTCAACTCATGGCATTTGGGATCTTAGGGTTTTAAGTTTGAATTAAATGACCAATAAAAACGTGACAAGTGGAGAGGAGGGTGCTAGGCGTGTGAGAGGCTTGTGGGAGGAGTGTGAAACGTGTGCTGGTTGTGTGTTGGTGACCGTTTGGCACTTATGTGGCGCTGACAGGGCACTCGCGTGGCGTCGATATGGCAAGGAGGGTATGGAAATGGGCTGTGTGGATTGGGCTCTTCATTGGGATATTATTGGCCAAATCAAATATCAGATTTTATATGAATTGGGCTAGTATGAAGTCTTTTATTTTGGACTTAAGATGCTTTCTTCCTCATATTTATTTAGGCTTCTTAATTAAGATGAAAGACACTCTATAGATAATCATATATTAACGCGTGCTAAAATATTACTTAGTATAAAAATATATTTATTAGTGCTCAAATAAAATAAAATTGTATGATATTGTAATAGTTGCGATAATATTTATAAAGTTTTTTATTTAAAAACATGAGTAAATGCTGTCGTTCAATTGTATAAATAGAAACTGCGATGCGTTTTTGCGTAAGATAATAGATAGAAAAAGTTAAAAGTGATCATGGTGATTCTAATATCAAGTGATGGTAATATAACAATAATGATAATAATAAAAACAGTAATAATAATGATAATAAGGACTGACTATAGTTGGATAATGGAAAACGACGATATTAATAGAAAACTAATAATTGTAATAAATATAAATAACTGTTCTTAAGTTTTCCAAATATTAGAAGCGCTAATAAATATTTTGGAGGAAAGGCGGGACAAAATTGGGTGTCAACAACGCATCAAATCACTATCGCGAAAACCTTTCCAACCATGACTTACACTCCACTTATCGATTCATATAACTTCAAAATCTTATGGCATACTCTTAAATCTATTAGATACTCCCCTTGATCTCGTAGGAACCTCGTGTTCGTCTTAAGTTCGCATTAGACTACTCACAATGCAAATAATCCGGATTTCTGAGATGTAACAGTTAAATTCCAAATTCACATATATATATATATATATATATATATATATATATATATATATATATATATATATATATATATATATATATATATTAATTATTTAACATCAAACTGATGAACCTACACATATTGAGAATGAGCATGGTGTGGAGAATGATCAACTCCACCAAACTGAGAGGACTGCCCAACATTCACAGTTGGTACCACTGACGAGTTTTGATAATAATCAGCTGCACCGAACTGAGAATTATTATAATAATCAGCTCCCCTACAAAGATTTAAAAATGGTTATTTATCAATACATACAATAAACACGTGCTATTACACAAAATAATAATATAAGAATGCATATTTACCAAGTTTGATTAAATTATTGGGTAAGATTTTCCAGCGGCACTTGGCCACTCAAAATGTCCCCGTAAGAACTAATATCTCCAAAAGTGTTAACTTGACTGGGCTATTCTTGAGGGACCTCTCGGGGTATCTTTTCAACATACATCTCAAGAACATTAATGGCGACTAAATGTTTATATTCTTCTGGCGCATTCAAAAAATCCCTCAAAGAATCATCATCATTGATATAATGCATACCATAAAGCACTATACCATGGGAAACTGATTGTAGATATCTGCCTGTTATAGAGATTTCATACTCATCTGGACTAATGTTCATTTTTTCATGTATGTAAGTGACTAGTGATTCATAAGACATTTCAAGTGGACATTTAACATGAACTTTTGGTCTTTTATCTTAATGAACTGTATATATTGTCATCAAGGATAATGCCATCCCAATGTAGTAAAACCCTAATTGGTGGAATATCTTGAGCCATTTTTTATATGAAGTTTGATTTTTTTTTGGTTTAAACGCCCAAAAAAAGTGCTATGTCAATGCCTCGTGGAACTCCACAAGAGTTTAATTTTGCTCTTAATCGTTTTTGAGAAGAGAACAATCAGATGCAAATATGGTGTACAATCTAACACAAGATTTAGATCCAAGTGGGATTCAGACTGTGAAATGTCCGATGAAGATTAATATTTTTTTTATATTAAGGTAGGTAGGTAGGGTCATAAAGAACCCTACCCCTCCCCCCCCCCCCCCCCCCCCCCGAGGGTACGTGGAGGTTTGCAACTATATAAGTAGCCCTTTCTTTTATTGTTAGACTACAACACATTCAATGTCGAGTAGTAGAAACGCAGCTTGGTCTTTACTCCTTCCAAAAGAACCAAATAGTAGTGATGATGAGAGTTCAAATCATAGCAGTTTTTTGAGTGATAACAGTGATTTCAAACTAGACGAATTGAATCCTCACCTTCTTATAGAGCGTAATGATGATTTCTGCTGTGGGAAATATTCAGATCCGCGAGAATATTATTGCGGGTTACGCCGAGAATAGTCACATCGGCTTGCCGAATCAGAACGTCTTGTTCGTGACTTGGAAAATCTCAACGCTCCAATCCCAACAAGGTACTCAATAACCATGCCTCGAGTAGGTCCAGAAACTTGCGAGTTTTCCATACAAAGGGTTAGAAAAGAAAACAACAGAATGCTGGCAAGACTG
Organism: Lycium barbarum; assembly: GCF_019175385.1. Taxonomy (NCBI): domain Eukaryota; kingdom Viridiplantae; phylum Streptophyta; class Magnoliopsida; order Solanales; family Solanaceae; genus Lycium; species Lycium barbarum. Next base: position 112,825,804 of record NC_083345.1, on the reverse strand, counting down.
TCACACCCCAGTCCTGATAGGGCATGATGGGCACCTGACCCTTTACTTTGAGCCGAGCGAACCCGCTGGTTCTCGTTATATTCATAATCTCACTAGACTCTAAATTCACGAAATGAAATGCATAATGAAAGCTTTTCAAAAACATTATTTTCGTCTTTCTCAAATCAAGTAAAATATGAAATCATATGAAATTTGTAATATAATGCATAATGATACATCGGCTTGCAGAGCCGCTTGCAAGAATGACATGCTATATACGGGACTCTGTCTGCAAAGTCTCTAACATAAATCAATATACCATAACATAGATACTCTGACTCAGCAACACTCCGAAAGGAAATGAAGCTCGCCAATCCAGCTGGAACATCTTCTAGTAATATCCTCTACTCATCTGTATACACCTACGTGGCATGAAATGCAGCGTCCACCAGAAGGGACGTCAGTACGATCGTGAGAGTATATGTCATAGGACCATATAAATAATCGTCCTGATAAAATAGCTAGTAAAATAGTGTGGAGAGGACAATAAATATTTGAAGAGGAATGAAAGCTAGTTAAGTCTCAATTAGCCGCTGCTATAGGAGAGCCAAGGAATTAAACAGGGAAGCACGCTTGTATTGAAAGGAAGTTGTAATTAAGTAAGATTTTATTTTAGTCTCATGCTAATGAATTATTTTGTAATGATGTTAAGATTAGAGAAGAGGAAATTGGAGGAAAGATTCAAACAAGGATTTGAAAATATTTGGAAGAGTGGATTAGTATGTTGTAAGTATAATCTTGTGATAGGGGATAACAACGATGATAAGAAAATATTGTATACAAGAGTATAAGGAATGGTGCTGAGGATTGTTGTATGGGTTGAATGGAGTCCCATTTGAATATAGATCCCTTGGCCATGGTCTTTTTTGACGCATCGGATGAGTAATCTGAAGTAAAGTAATTAATTAGAGTAATAAGCCATTGGCAAGGAAATGCTATTGCAAGCCATCTGGGCGCTACCATAGGTGGAACTATGATAACATTGTAAGGAATTAAAGAGTTTGACAAAAGCATTAAAAAGAAGATGGAATGATATGTATATGAAATCGATTAATAGTAAGAGCAGAATCTAAAGTAGCACTAGAGAAGCAAGCAAGAAAAAGTGTCGCAGCTAAATAAGAAAGTTGCCCACTAGTAGAGAATAGAGGGTTGCGGAATAGGAGGAACTAAGTCAACGGAAGATGAAGTCGTGAAGACAAAATCGCAGGAAAATGATTCAAGGATATAACTAAAGGAGATTGACATTTAAGGAATTAAGAGATCCTCTTGATTGGTAAATCGAAATGACAGATAATCGCGTCAAACTATGAGGAAGACTTATTACGTGATAATCGGGCAAAGGTTAAAAGTAGAAGGAGAAACCCAAAGGAAACGATCAAAGGATATTGCGTTTGATTAGATCAATCGGGTGACAATGAGACCTCGTGGAACAAGTAACATGATTGCTCTTGTTGGAAAAAAGGATGAATGAAGGTTACAAACAAAGCAAAGAATGAGAAAATTCGAATTCGCTGCATGACTAAGAATCTTGGTTATTTTTCGACAAACTTCTGAATCCACCCCCAATTTATTAGCCGAACTAAGGATCAGAAACTTTTAGTGTAAACTGAAAGAAATGAATCATTAAATGAAGAGGTTTGAGATGTTTTCGATATAAGTACAAGGATTGTTGTTAGTTAGCCAAGTGCCAGAAGTCCAATTGAAGGAAAGAGAAATTAAGTGAGACATTTCGGTGTTAAACTAGTTGAAAGATAAAGTACCGCAAAGATTAATTCGACTGCTATAAAAAGCAAAGAATGCTAAATGTGATCAGCCTTGAGGTTATCTTTAAGGAAGTAAGAATAAGAATAGGTCAACTCCAAGGAGATAAAGGCTTGGGACATCTGTGAAACGTAAGAAAGGTCCGTGGTAATCGAAGAGAACAAGAATTTCTGAATAAAAATAAGATGAGATCAAAATTGGATAAAAGTATGTGGTAAACACGGAATGAAAGGGCATACAAGAATGTAAACAACGAAGGCTGAAGAGACTATGAAAGCGATAAAGCATGGAGAGTTAGTAGACAGACAAATAATAAAAAAAGGGATGACCTTGAGTACAGGCATAAATTTTGGCTACAAAGAGGAAGGATAAACTGCATAATTCGGATAAGTTCAGTTTTAAATGAGCAAGTAAGATTGCAAGTAAGTAAAGTAAATACCGATAAATACGGGTAAAAACATTGACATCTACCTCGGAGCGAACTCTACCTCAACATTCGAGGATGAATGTTTTTGAAGGGGGGAGAATGTAACACCCCGCACTTTCAGATCATGAGCATGATACGTACATCACCGTAGTAATGGCGTATGGGAGACATCCCATGGTGTTTTGGAAGATACAAGCCATGGGAAGTATGTAACAATGAAGTAAAGGATGAATTACGATCTCGTAAGTCGTAATCGGGAAAGACTATTTTGAAACACAAGAACATGGCCATTATCATGTATAATAAATGATAAATATCATGTATGGAGAGTTTCGAAAGATTTCTAGATCAAGCAAATTGAAGAAAACAAGTTTGACGAAAATTTGAGAAATGTTGGGCAGATTTTTAGTCAACTTTGGAGGGCCATATCTCCTAGTAGATTAGGAGTTTTAAGGTGTTTCAAAAGCCTAAAATGAAGTTCGTCGAGTCTAGTTTTTAATGCAATAAACCTCTTGTCTATAGGACATCAGAGTAGACAACTATAGACATTACAAACTGAGCTAACAAGCAGAAAACAGGGCTGCTACAGTACTGCTACAGTGCAGCCGACCTTAGCTACTATTAAAGGGGTTAAAACCCCATTTTTCATCATCAAAATTGTCCAAAACTTTCCAGAATTTTAAGCAAACAAAAAGGGCCTTTTATACCACATAAAAGTGAGGATTTGAAGTGAATTTGGCTAATCAAGGCTCGGGTAACGCATAATTACGGTTATAGCATCGTTTTGCGATAGATTTCGACTCGGATTCAAGGTGAATATTGGAGATGTTATTGTTCTAACAAGGAAAAGGTATGAATCTCTCCTTATTGGTATTAATTTCGGCTTCTTTACGGAAATAAAGTTATTAAATAGTCGTATCACAAGTTGGTTAGTTGAGAAATTTAGAAAACATCGTGTGGGATGTTTTAGGAAATATATTGGTATGGATAATGGTGTTGATGATGTTGGTATTGTTGTTGTTGAATGGTTGTTGATATTATGATTCGGGCTAGGCATACAAATAGGGGAGATGCTGCCCAAATTTTGACAAAACCAAAAAGAATTTTAATTAAGGGCTTAAGACGAGCGTATGATGATGATCCTAACAATAGTATGAATGGTTGTATATGTATATTACGGGGCTACGAATAATCTTAAGCAAATTTCAAGACAGGAAGTAAGTTGGAAGTCGAGAAATTATCTTCCAGGTATGTTAAGGCTTCTACCTTCTTTCAAAGGCATGATTCCTATGTTTGATTCTATAACTGTTTCCATAACCTCCTTGCTTCTAAACGTTAGAAGTTCATGATTCAAGGCATGACTCTTTTCCTCATAATCCATAAATGTTTTCCAAAATGTCCGTATTTTCCAAACCAGAAATTTATGATTCTAGAAGCTCTTGTGACAACGATGGGCATGTGTTTTTACAATGATAATGGTGACGTCAAAGATGAGTACATCTCTATGACGATTATGATAATGATGATTTTATGTTTAAAAGTCTTAAGTTATGAAATCAATGATAATGTGAGAATGTTGAACTATTTCTTGATTTTCATAACTTTATTCATTGATGATGACTCTATTTCTAAAAGTTCAAAAGTGTATGAATTGATGCCTTATGATACTTATGATCTTACTCTTTGTTTTCCCTTGATGTTATTTTTCATTGATAGTCTCGCCTTATAATGCTAGTCCCTTCAAGGTGAGACACGACGATTATGGTTATTCCATAATATAATCGGAGGTTACCGACCTTACGTCACTCCGATGTACTTATAGCTTTGATTTGGCTCTCATGCATGCTTTATATATATGTATGTATTTTCTCACACCGCGCCGCGCTATAGTCGGTCGGGCATGGCACGTAGATGTGCACACCACTGCAGTGGGCATGTTATGATATTTCCCCAGACGCGGGCTAATGATGATAACACTGAGCCTTAATGGCCGGGCATGATACTATATATATAACACCGAGCCTTAATGGCCGGGCATGGTACTATGTATATGTATAGAAATGTTTTTTTAAAAGGCTAAGCATGCATGACATCCGCCTTATGAGGCATTCCGATGTACAGGTTATCTCTTTTATTCCTTGTCACCTTTCATGTTTATATTATGGTGTTATTCATGCCTTACATACTCAGTACATTATTCGTACTGACGTCCCTTCTGGTGGACGCTGCGTTTTATGCCACGCAGGTGTATACAGATGAGTAAAGGATATTGCTAGAAGATGTTCCAGCTGGATTGGCGAGCTCCATTTCCTTCCAGAGTGTTGCCGAGTCAGAGTATCTATGTTATGGTATATTGATTTATGTTAGAGACTTTGCAGACAGAGTCACATATATAGCATGTCATTCTTGCAAGTGGCTCTGCAAGACGATGTATCATTATGCATTATATTACAAATTTCATATGATTACAGATTTTACTTGATTTGAGAAAGACGAAAAGAATGTTTTTGAAAAGCTTTCATTATGCATTTCATTTCGTGAATTTAGAGTCCAGTGAGATTATGAATATAACGAAAACCAGCGGGTTCGCTCGGCTCTAAGTAAAGGGTCAGGTGCCCATCATGCCCTATCAGGACTGGGGTGTGACAAAGACATTGTAGATTTTACATGCTAAAGTTGGCCGAAGAACAAGCATCATCAACCGGTAGAGAACTGACATCTCCTGAAAAAAGATGTGTGTTAAGAGACCGCCAATATCATTTTGAGGAAGATATTGAGGACTTCTATTCTGATGACGATTAGAGTCTATTTAGGCTCACTGTCTTAGATTATGAGTCATTTAAGTTTCGGACTAAGGCTGTTAATTTGTATTTTTATTTTATGATGAAGTCATCAATTTGAATTAGTTTGGCATTTTTTAATTTGCTTTTATTGTTGAAGTCTATTATTAATTGACAATTTAACAAAGAAACACAAATAAATTAGTACATAAAAGGTGCGGATTATATTATAGGGAAAAGGTACGACTAGTAAAAAACATAATTCATAGAAATATTAAACTTAATAAACAAAATACATATAAAAAATAAACAACAACAAGATAGCACAAATAATCTTCCACAATTGAAATTTTTCTTTCAAAGTTATTTTCTCGTGTTGAGCGTCTCTAAGGTTAGCCTTGAGCAAAATTCTTTTTTTTTTTCGGAACAGGTGAGCAAGACCTCCAAAAGTTCAATTTTTTCTTCAGCTTCCACAAGCTTAATTTGTGAGTCCAACTTAGCAGTATCTCTAGAGATACGTGATGTCGCGATATCTTTATCAAAAAATGGATTTTTAAACTTCGTCACCACCGTTTTATCCACATGAATGCTGTCTTCCCACCGAAAGTATTTGCAACCGCCCATATCGTATAAACATTACAAGAAAATCAATTTTTTAAAGTAAAATAAGTGGATAACGTGAAAAAAACACTAAAAAATGTAAAAACACTTACTTCAGGCACTTTACATCGCTAAAAACGGCGACCCGGATTATTCTGGGTCTCTGATGTTTTTAGTTTACAGTAATAACTGCATTCACAAATATCAGGTTGTATAGCAAACTTTGAAGTTTCAAAACTTTGAGACATATTTTTGGAAACGCAAAAGTGTGTTGAAAGGGTGAAACTGGAGGAAATGAAAGAGAAGAATATGCTGGAAATGGGAGGTTCTGATGGGTTTTTGTTACGCCTTTCACGCACAGAATCTGTGCGTGAAGCCTAGTTTGATTTTTCTTTTTTAAAGGGTTAGTTTGGTTCCAAAATTTATTTTTTGGGGTTAAAAAAGTTTCGGGCTCGTTGTTTTAATCGAGTCGACCTTAGAATCTTGCTCCTTGACTTGAATATACGAGAATCTAAACTTTTCAAACGAAATTTGAATAGAAAATGACGTTTTTTTCTCCTTCAATGGCGTTCAAATTATTTTTTTAAGTGTTGGGGAGACCAGTGGTGGAACCCGATGATTTTATGTCGGGGTCCTATAGCGTAGTATTTTACTGCTCTAAAGGAGAGAAGGGATATCCTTTAGCACAGTAAAATACCACGTTAAAGGACTTAACCGTGCCGTTACGGTTAAGTCCTTTATCGCAGTATTTTCTGCGTTAAATGTACTTGTGTGCCTTTTTTTTCTGGAGTATTTTGGTTCAAGTCTTTTTTATTGGGTCATTTTGGTTCCGGACTCTTTCTTGCAAAGAAAGTCATAATATTCTACTCGACCAATACATATAACTATGAAAACACATAATAGACATATATACTTAATCCATATCTATTATTCATAATTCGCACACATTGATTCAAAGTCTTGAATCTAATCATACAAGCAGCGAGTAGAGTGATACATATTTCAGGAATTACAAAATAAAATACATTACTGAATAGTAATGATAATACAACACCCATAATATATGCATATAGTGCATCCAATTTTATTTTATATTCGTGCACTCGCTCTGCTTCTAACAGTTGATATGTTCCTCAGGGTCTCTGCGAACCTTTTATACCATTGCCATAAATCTTCTTCTTGCATGTCGGTAACTGGCATACCGGCGAATGCCCAAGTTCTTCAGCGGGTTTTCGTAATGAACGATACGCCGGTGAGCTTTTTCCACCTGCTGCTGCAAGTTTTGTTCCCAAAAAAAAAAAAAACAAGAAGTAAATATAAGATATTATTACTTCTCAAGAAGAATTTCGAATAGTGAAGGTATATGCAACTAAAAGATGACATTTCTTTTATTCTATTTTATATGACAGTATTAGTATTTGAAAAGTTTAACAGTATTTTGTCAGCATTTTTTTTTTTTTTTTGGTTGAAGTATCTTGCAAACTCGTAATTTTCTTCCCCGTTTGAATTACATTATACAGTAAAGGGACTAGTATACCTGACAATGTCCTGGATGTTGCTGAGGATAGACAGAGGATTAAGACCAAAAAGGCTATGAATTGAAAAGAGAAGGCTTTGTGATTCATGGCTTCAAAAGCTATGGGAAATTCACTACAAAATAGTATATGATAAGGCCCTTTTATAAAGTTCCTAAAGCGCACAATGATGAAGATTTCATAAATGTGTGGACCCTTCAATTGACTTGGAGTCTTTGCTTAACATTTGTAATCTAATTTGTAGCGTGTGTGTACCTTTGCACTTTATGGACAAAAAAGTGGGCTGCTTTTATTGAATTTCTTAGGCCACTTTTGGATATGGTTTGAAATCATAATTTGTACATGCAATTTGAATATTTTAAGGAGTATTTTTTTTATAGACATCAAAACCTCATAAGTTGTGAAAATTATCAAAACATTCTCAATTCTTATACAATCTTACCAAATGAGCAAGTCATAGTTTATAATAAAATTAATACGCTAATTTATAATAACCAGCTCAAAATTAATACTAGAAGACCTTTCTAAAAATACAACATCAATTAATCAAATTTTAATTCAATAAATAAAATTAAACTATGGATCTTTTTTTACAAAATTAAAAGGTTGATAAACATAAATAAAATTTGGTGAAAGTTAATAAGATTGGTAAATGATTGATGAAGGTAATTATTAAAAATATCTATCAACTTAATGAATCTTTTTTTATAAAATATAAACTTATACGTTAAATTTTATATTTAAAATCATGATTTTAAAACTCATGCCAAAACGCCTACTTACTATAGTTTACAGGATATAGGCTTTTTGATTGCTACTAGAGGTAGCAGGCAGCACTCTGTCATCGTGCGTGCCTGCTTACAGCCGAGGTCATTTATGATATTTCAATATTTTTGTGCTTTAATTATGTTGTACTAAATGTTGTAGCATGTGTACCTTTGATCTTTATGGACAAAAAAGTGGGCTGCTTTTATTGAATTTCTTACTATAGTTTACACTTTGGGCCTTATATGGGCGCCCACCTGATCTTTAACTCGATACGTAATGGTCAACCGATATAGCAGTCTTTTGATGACTATGACCATGCGTGGGCTCCATTTAAATTAACCATTTCATACCTATTTTTGTATTTGACTTACTATTTAATTACTCATTGTCAAGCCGTTTGGTGTAATTAAAGAATTAATACTTCTGTCTAGAGCTCTGATGAAAAGGAGTAACGTATCCAAGAATTAGAAATGCTCAGAAAAAATTCTCTTTTTTGCGTGGATTGCCCTTTACTTGTTGTGGTCTTTAATTTTTGCCCTTCAAATTAGTGATCTTTAAATTTTATCCCTTGCCTAACACCCAAAGGTTATGGATTTGAACCCCAGCTCAATTAAAAAAAAAATTCGCAGGAGAGAATTTAGGCTGCACAGGCAGAATTTCTGCCCATGCAAATTCTGCCTAAAGGTAGAATTTCTATCTTAAGACAGAATTTATACAGGCAGAAATTCTATCTGTGCAGGCTAAGTTCTGCCTGTTGAGGGGTAAAAATTAAAGACTACCCCAGCGAAGGGCAATCCTGCAAATTGCCCGAAAAAATTACCAGTTCAAATCCAATTATTTCAAAAAACAAATTGACAGCAAACGAGGACTTGGGCTCAATCCAAAATCTACACTGCTGTATACATAGATATGATAAAATTATTATCTTTTGATTTTGAGTACTATCTTCAAAATATTACAAATATAGATATACAAGATAATCTATCACCTTTAGCTAAAAGCATTAATAATCACATACTCGAAATTTATACTTATGTGATACTAAAATAAAGCTTATTCTACATTACCAATTCAAAAAAAAAAAAAAAAAATCACCAATTTTAATATTTTCATCTGTGCTTATGGACGGGATTTTAAAACTAGTAAACTGGATAAGTGGGAGTATATTAGACTAAGGTAGATGTCAATTTTTGAAAAATAGATAGTGAATTAGGTATCCGGCTCCTCTCTGATTCCCTCCAGTACCATCCTAAATGAATGACACGTGGTCCCTTAATTGTTTAATGGACCAGATTCATTTTGATAACCAACTATGATCTCGAGGAGGTTGTTAAATAGACCAAGGATTAGAGAGAGAAAAAGTAGAGTCTAAAAATAAAAAAGAATATATTTTTTTGAATAAACTAATAAGAAAAATAGCGTGGCATTCTCTCATTCTATAAGAGGGAGTTAGCAGGCAGCACTCCGTCAACGTGCCTGCTTACTCCCGAGGTCATTTCTGATATTTCAATGTTTTTGTGCTTTACTTATGTTGTACTAAATGTTGTAGCGTGTGTATCTTTGCTCTTTATGGACAAAAAAGTGGGCTGCTTTTATTGAATTCTTAGAGCCCGTTTGGATTGACTTATAAGTTCCTTATAAGCTGTTTTCAGCTTTTTTAAGTGTTTGGCTGGCCAGCTTAAAGTTATTTTGTGCTTAAAATAAGCTCAAAAAAATAATTGGGTCAATTTGACTTACCTTATCTAAAGCAGCTTATAAGCCAAGAAAAATAAGTTAGACTACCCAATTTTTTTTTTTAACTTATATTATAAGCTGTTTGCAGCTTATAAGCATAAACTCATCTAAACAAGCTCTTACTATATTTTACACTTTGGGCCTTATATGGGCCCCACCTGATCTTTAACTCCATAAATAATGGTCAGCAGATGTAGCAGTCTTTTGATGCTACTAGAGTTAGCAGGCAGCCCTCCGTCAACGTGCCTGCTTACTTCCGAGGTCATTTCTGATATTTCAATATTTTTGTGCTTTAATTATGTTGTACTAAATGTTGTAGCGTGTGTACCTTTGATCTTTATGGACAAAAAAGCAGGCTGCTTTTATTGAATTTCTTACTATAGTTTACACTTTGGGCCTTATATGGGCGCCCACCTGATCTTTAACTCCATACATAATGGTCAATCGATGTAGCAGTTTTTTGATGACTATGACCATGCGTGGGCTCCATTTAAATTAACCATTTCATACCTACTTTTGTATTTGACTTACTACTTAACTACTCATTGTCAAGCCGTTTGATGTAATTAAAGAATTAATACTTCTGTCTAGAGCTCTGATGAAAAGGAGTAACATATCCAAGAATTAGAAATGCTCAGAAAAAATTCTCTTTTTTGCGCGGATTGCATTATGTGTGGTGGTCTTTAATTTTTGCCCTTTAAATTGATGGTCTTTAAATTTTACCCCTCGCTTAACATTCAAAGTTCGTGGGTTCGAACTCCAGATAAAAAACAAAATCGCAAGGCAGAATTTGGGCTACACAGGCAGAATTTCTGCCCATGCAAATTCTGCCTGAAGGTAGAATTTCTGTCTTAAGACAGAATTTATACAGGGAGAAATTCTGCCTGTGCAGGCCAAATTCTACCTGAAGGGCAGAATTTAAAGACTATCATTTTGAGGGGTAAAAATTAAAGACTACCCTAGCGAAGGGCAATCCTGCAAATTGCCCGAAAAAATTACCAGTTCAAATCCAATTATTTCAAAAAACAAATTGACAGCAAACGAGGATTTGTGCTCAATCCAAAATCTACACTGCTGTATACATAGATATGATAAAATTATTATCTTTTGATTTTGAGTACTATCTTCAAAATATTACAAATATAGATATACAAGATAATCTATCACCTTTAGCTAAAAGCATTAATAATCACATACTCGAAATTTATACTTATGTGATACTAAAATAAAGCTTATTCTACATTACCAATTCAAAAAAAAAAAATCACCAATTTTAGTATTTTCATCTGTGCTTATGGACGGGATTTCAAAACTAGTAAACTGGATAAGTGGGAGTATTAGACTAAGGTAGATGTCAATTTTTGAAAAATAGATAGTGAATTAGGTATCCGGCTCCTCTCTGATTCCCTCCAGTACCATCCTAAATGAATGACACGTGGTCCTTTAATTGTTTAATGGACCAGATTCATTTTGATAACCAACTATGATCTGGAGGAGGTTGTTCAAATACACCAAGGATTAGAGAGAGAAAAAGTAGAGTCTAAAAATAAAAAAGAATATATTTTTTTGAATAAACTAATGAGAAAAATAGTGTGGCATTCTCTCATTCTATAAGAGGGAGTTAGCAGGCAGCACTCCGTCAACGTGCCTGCTTACTCCCGAGGTCATTTCTGATATTTCAATGTTTTTGTGCTTTACTTATGTTGTACTAAATGTTGTAGCGTGTGTACTTTGCTCTTTATGGACAAAAAAGTGGGCTGCTTTTATTGAATTTCTTACTATAGTTTACACTTTGGGCCTTTTGATGCTACTAGAGTGAGCAGGCAGCCCTCCATCAACGTACCTGCTTACTCCTGAGGTCATTTATGATATTTCAATGTTCTTGTGTTTTAATAATGTTGTACTAAATGTTGTAGCATGTGTACATTTGCTCTTTATGGACAAAAAAAGTGGGCTGCTTTTACTGAATTTCTTACTATAGTTTACACTTTGGGCCTTATGTGGGCACCACTTGAGCTTACACTCCACACATAATGGTCAACCGATGTAGCAGTCTTTTGATGACTATGACCATGTGTGGGCTCCATTTAAATTAACCATTTCGTACCCATTTTTGTATTTGAATTACTATTTAATTACTCATTGTCAAGCCGTTTGATGTAATTAAAGAATTAATACTTCTGTCTAGAGCTCTGATGAAAAGGAGTAACATATCCAAGAATTAGAAATGCTCAGAAAAAATTATCAGTTCAAATCCAATTACTTCAAAAAACAAATTGATAGCAAACGAGGACTTGGGCTCAATCCAAAATCTACACTGCCTGTATACATAGATATGATATAAAATTATTATCTTTTGATTTTGAGTACTATCTTCAAAATATTATAAATACAGATATACAGGATAATCTACCACTCTTAGCTAAAAGTATTAATAATCACATACTCAAATTTATACTTACATGATACTAAAATAAAGCTTATTTTACATTACCAATTCAAATTCAAAAATTATATATAAAAAAAAATCACCAATTTTAATATGAAAAATTTACTTATCATAACTACTTCTAAGACCTATTTATGAATAGTAACTACCTTTTATTTTATTTATTGTTCATAACTAAAAAAAATTCTTAAATTACGCATCATAACTAGTGTCGTGTATTTCACAAATTCCTTTTTTAAATTGGTTTTCTCTCACCTCTCAAATCTATTTCTCCCTCACCCTTCTCTTTCTCTCTCTCTCCGTTCCCTCTCCTCCCCCTATCACAGTTTGCTGATTCCAAGCAGTACCAAAATTCCAAGCTTTTCCTTCCATTAGTTTGCTGATTCCAAGTAGTACCAAAAGTAGTGGAGGAATGGTCAAGGATAAACGTAGAGACAATGCATGAGCATCAGATTGCTCAAGTGCTCCATGTTAATTTTGTTTTAAAAGCCCAACTTGTTGCAATCTACATAGAAGACACTAAAAGAGTCAGAAGCTCAAGTTGGCACCTGTAGGGTAGAGAAAATTCTAGGCATGATAAAGGAGAATTGTTCTCAAAGTTGTTAACTTTTTCTTCTTCTTGGATTTTTGGTGAATCTGTGGTTAGTGTGGAAGTTGTGGAAACACCATTGATGAGAATTGTGGAGCTTCACGCCCACCAAGTGTTTGATAAAATGTTTCAGTATATTTCAGTGTATTATTTCACTGCATTTATCTTCTTCTTTTTTGTGTAGAGCTTGTTTTTGCTCTACTTTGTTTTCACGATTTTTGTATTTCACTGTATCTCAATGTAATTCTGCATTTTGTATTTCTAATTTATGAAATAGTTTCTGATATATTTCATTGTATTCCATTATATATACGCATACTACAAGTTTATGAAAATCATGCGTTAAAGGTGTCCCTTTTTTTGGCAAATTTCTCTCACCTTTAACGCATGATTTTCATGCGTTAAAGGTCTTCCTTTTTAAAAAAAAAAAAAAATCTTTCTTTCTTTTCTTTCTTTCTTTCTTTCTTCATTTCTTTCACACTTTTTTACATACTTTAGACATAGATTAATCATGCTTCGAGACTCCAAAACTTGAATATTTTATATAGAACCCTATTTATTTTTGTGTGATTAATAAGGTAGGCTCAACACATCAAGGATACACAAAACTTCAGATTGTCGTTTTAGTGGTTGAAAAGTGCTCGAAGTCCATTTTTGTTTGAAGACTTGTTGTCATTACCTTTAAGTTATTTATGTTTTAGGGTTACACATTATTTTTATATTAATGCGTAACTTTATTTTTAGTGATTATAACTTTATTTTTATAATCAATTAACAAAATATCAATGCATGATCAATTATTTATGTGTAATTTTTTTTTTCGTTATACCCTTCAACCCCCAACTAATTGGAGTCTGCAACTTAAATAACCCAAAAAGTGGATTTGGGTACCAAAATAACCCATTAAAAAACCTTTTGCGCACTAATTTATTTGTAAGTTGGTGAAATTTTAAATGGTCATAAATTTGTGCTCGGATGTCCATTTGATGCGATTTTTTTTTTTTGGGGGTATTTTTTCCAGATCTATGCGTCTGAACTGCCGCAAGGCTGTTCGGCCGCCCCGAATTTTCGAAAAACGTCAGTTATCCCATTCAATTTCAATTTTCCCCCAAATTAGTGTGCAATTTTCATTTATTTCTTTTTTAATTCTAATGGCGAAAAATATATTTCAATTCCATAATCCCGTGATAATGATGTTTTCAATGTCAATTTCAAGGTTCCAAATTCAATTTAAGAAAACAAGTTAGATAGCATTAGTGAACATACAAAATAATAAAAAGTGTCTACATTGTTACTTTAACCAACTTGGCATGGTGGTAAAGCCTTTGGCTTTTGACTTTTTTTAATCTCATCCATCAAGGATCAAACCTCAGCGGGAGTGTTGAGAAGATATTATTAGTAAAAAATATGAACTAATTTATTTAATGATTGACATGGGATAAACAAGTAAATAACATGGGAAAAACAATTTCAGAAATAAATATATTAACAATGACATAATTAACAAATATTAACAATGCCATAATTAACAAATAATTAACAGAGATCCATGGAGGTGTCGTATTTGTAAATACTAAATTATTCATTATTCTTGAAATTAACTAAAAAAAATCTCTAATTAGAACTTACTTAACTAGGATAAGTTATGGAGGATTTAATTAGTTATTTTGAATAATCCATGATATTGTATTGTCGATTATAATTTACTTAATTCATCTAGTTAAAGTAATAACGAACAAAATTTTATATTAACTAACTAATCCTTCATCAAAAAATTATGTTAACTAACTAATCCTTTTCGGAAATTCTGTTAATGATGTTCAATCTAAAACTAAGGATTTAGCTTGTCGTTTGTTATTCAGGATTTAGTTTATCGTTCGTTATTCGGGATTTAGTTTATTATTCGTTATTCAGGATTTAACTTATTGTTCGTTATTCGTTAATGGATTATTTTGGTACCCAAACCCACTTTTGAAGTTATTTAAGTTGCGGACTCCAATTAGTTGGGTGTTGAAGGGGATAACGCAAAAAAAAAAAAAAAAATACACAGAAATAATTGATTGTGAATTAATATTTGTTAATTGATTATGAATTATTAATTTGTTAATTTTTTATTTATTGTTAATTTATTTATTTGTGAAATTGTCAAAATAAAGTTACGCATTAATATAAAAATAATGTGTAACCCTAAAACATAAATAACTTAAAGCTAATGACAACAAGTCTTCAAACAAAAATGGATTTCGAGCACTTTTCAACCACTAAAACGACAATCCGAAGTTTTGTGTATCCTTGATGTGTTGAGCCTACCTTATTAATCGCACAAAAATAAATAGGATTCTATATAAAATATTCAAGTTTTGAAGTCTCGAAGCATGATTAATTTATGTCTAAAGTATGTAAAAAAGTGTGAAAGAAAGGAAGGAAGAAAGAAAGAAAGAAAGAAAAGAAAGAAAGAATTTTTTTTTTTAAAAAAGGGAGACCTTTAACGCATGAAAAGGTACTTTTGTACCCATTTTTTTTCCTGAAATATTTTGGTTCATACCCTTTTTTTTTGGGTTATTTTGGTTCCGGACTCCTCTTCGTATAGCATAACGGAAGATGCAAATTGCTAACAACAAATTACACAAAATCACTCTTTCCTTACCATTATTATATTGGTAACCATAGTTAATGTTATAGGTTAGCAAAATAAAATCTGGTCCATCAAAAAGTTGAAGGGACACGTGTCATTCATTTAGGATAGCACTGGAGAGACCATCACCGGAGATGAGCCAGAACTTATTTTGTCTCGGGTGAGACTTAAGCCTTATACACCTGTAGTTTTCACCCATTCCTTTGGCAATTAGGCCACGTGTTGACCGTTTAAACCACACGCACTTCTTGGCACCCATAAGACACAACAGACTCAATAATCTACTATGAAGAATTTATGTTTCAATAAAATAAATCGAAATCATCATTTGCACTATATGGTCTATTAATTTTTTTTACCTTTTTCCTTTCATTGGGGAGAATCACAAAAAAGGATAATTTTTAGAGAAAATTACACCGTTAGTCATTCTATTAGATTTAGGAACATAATTAGCATAGCTTTTAAAATTCTTCAAAAAGAACAATTCTTATTACATTTATGTCATACTTATGTACGATCATTTAATCCAGTAAATTAGGGGTTCACGTTTACTTCTATTCCACTAAATTAGGAATTAGCATTTATCCTCTTATTCTTTATTTTTATTCTCTTTGTCTTTCTTCTTTAACTAATATACCATTATTCTCAGTTCTCTCCTACTTTTCTTCAACTAATACACCCCAATTATTTTCGAGATTTCACACTTATAAATCTCCATTCTCCCATTCTTAGCAAGATATTCTTGTTTTTCCGACTCTCTGCTACTACTCACATGGGTTGATTGATCATAATTTTCAAACTGAATAAAACAAAAAATCATTTGTTTCCATTCATTTTTCTTTTAATTGGCTCCTATTTTTTTTTTCCTTTTATGTTTACTTTTATTTGGGGAAAAAGGAAAATTACATTGTGTTACTTCAGTTATTGTTGGTTCAAAGAGTTGTAAAAAAAAAAGTGAAAACATATTTACGTAGGTAATAAAACTTTGTAGATGTTGAAACAGGGGAAAAGCCGACTATCATCATATTTTTGGTATAATTTATTATGTCGGAATTATTTTTGCGGAAAAAGATTATTACATATAAATATATATTTGTAAAATATTCATGGTATATATTTTTTATATCTAAAACATACCATGTATTTTATGGTATAAATATAATATAACAAACTTTGAAAAGATGTTGAAATAGGGCAAAATCCGTTTATCACCATATTTCGGGTATAAATTTATGGTAACATATTTTTGGTATAAATTTATTATGCCGAGAGTATTTTAGTGGAAAAAATTATTGCATATATATATATATTCATGGTATAGATTTTTTATATCTGAAACATGCTATGATTATTTATGGTATAAATATAATATATGACAAAGTCAGATTATTGTTATATTTTGGTATAAATTTGTGGGATAAATATTCATGGAATAAATATGTGAAATCAGAAGTATTTTTTGTGTGAAAAAGGTCTATTAAATAATATTTATTTATAGTATATAGTATATGGTATAATTTCTTTGTATCTAAAGCTTATACATACATACATATATATATGGAAAAATCATATTACTAAAATGGAGAGTAAATAGGAACCTAATTGCAGTTAATAACATAAAGATATTTGCTGAGCAAAAAAGTAGGGAGAGAATCACTTAGATTATCAATTGCATGATTCACGTTCAGTTGCATTCCTTTAATATAGAGGACTCTATTATGATACGTATTATTTAACTGTCATTCTGTCACTGAATGTTAATTTGATAATTCTGCTAAAACTTTGTAAATATTTCTATATTATTGTTTAGTTACGTTTTTTTCCCTAATTTTTATAGTTCGAACTAGCTATCCATGATGTTTGAAAATTATAGTAAAGACTGTGTTCGGTTAATGAGTAGTAACATCACAATGAAAATTCAAAGCAAAGGATATTATGTGTCGTCACTTTCATCTGAAATTTTCACAACAAGACTCGAACAACGACTTTCAAAGTCTTTCGTCACTTTATTTTCCTCTGCTCTTTATTATTTTTTTCCTTTTGGGACCAAAGAAATGTGTTATATTCAGTTTTATATGGATTCAAAGTTTGATTAAATAATTGTTTAAAACTTGAAATTTAACTCAATCTTTATGTCATCAATGTGGTTAAATGAACTTTCAAAGTTGGCGCAACAGATTTTATCATTCATTAGTTTATGTTGCTATAATGACATCATTAGCGAAATTAAGACGATTAAGAGCCCGTTTGGATTGACTTATAAGTTGCTTATAAGCTGTTTTCAGTTTTTTTGAGTGTTTGGCTGACCAGCTTTAAGTCATTTTATGCTTAAAATAAGCTCAAAAAAATAATTGGGCCCATTTGATTTAGCTTATTTAAAGTAGCTTATAAGCTGAAAATAGCTTATAAGCCAAAAAAAAAAAAAATTAGACTACCTCAACTTATATTTTTTAGCTTATAAGCTGTTTGCAGCTTATAGGCATAAGCCCATCCAAACAGGTTCTAACAACAGAGCCAACAGATTTTATCATTCATTAGTTTATGTTGCTATAATGACATCATTAGCGAAATTAAGACGATTAACAACAGAGCCTTTTTTATGGTTAATAAAAAAGTTTAAAGAGAATTGAGAAGCAAACAATATGTGCACATAGAAAAAGACTTAGCCACTTGGATCGCCACTTGGATCGCCACTTGTTTGAATTATATGCACATAGAAAAAGACAGAGCCACTTGGATAGCCATTTGTTTGAATTAAATACTACTTTATTCAAGACGAAGACTCATTGACTTGGAAGCTGTTATGATTGTCCTTATTTTACACGCAAATCTTCTGCTAGTTTACTACAATATAAATAGTGTACCCTGCACCAATGTCATCCATCAAAAACCAAAATAATCAACTAAACATCGTTTAGCGATATACGATGATGATTTCGAAAATACTTTTTTTACCTCAGTTTTTTACTCTTTTATATCTCTTTGTAGTTACTTTTTCCTCCACTGATGAAGCCACTGCCCTCCTGAAATGGAAAGCAACTTTTTCAAGTCAGAATAATTCCATATTGGCTTCATGGATATCAAGCTCAAACGTGTGCGATGACTGGTATGGAGTTATATGCTTTAATGATAGAGTAAATAGGTTGAATATTACAAATGCTAGTATCATTGGTACACTTTATGATTTTCCATTTTCATCTCTCCCTTTTCTTGAATATCTTGAACTTAGCATGCATAATTTCTCTGGCACCATCCCACCTGAAATAGGTAACCTCACTAATCTTATCTATCTTGATTTGTCAAATAATCAGATTTCAGGCCCAATACCATCACAAATCGGTTCACTAGCCAAGCTTCAGACCCTCCACTTATTTGGTAACCATTTAAATGGTTTCATTCCAAGAGAAATAGGTCACCTAAGGTCTCTTACTAAGATCTTTTTGGGTACTAACTTTCTTAGTGGTTCTATTCCTAATTCACTAGGGAACTTGACCAACTTGTCTTTTTTGTATCTTAATGACAATCACTTTTCTGGCTCCATTCCTGTGGAAATGGCTAACCTAACGTCACTTACTGAGCTAGATTTGAAGAATAACTCTCTCACTGGTTCTATTCCTGCCTCATTAGGGAATTTGAACAAATTGTCCCGTTTGTATCTTTACGATAATCATCTTTCTGGATCCATTCCTCAAGAAATAGGTTACCTAAGGTCTCTTGTTAAGCTATCTTTGGGTACTAACTTTCTTACTGGTTCTATTCCTTTTTCATTTGGGAACTTGACCAACTTATCTTTTCTATATCTTAATGACAATCACCTTTCTGGCTCTATTCCTCCAAAAATGGGTAACCTAAGGTATCTTAATATACTAACTTTGAGGAATAACTATCTTAGTGGTTCTATACCTGCTTCATTTGGCAATTTAAGAAATTTACGAGGTCTGTTTCTCCAATCTAATAATCTCACTGAGGACATTCCTTCATCTATATGCAATTTGACATTATTGGAAGTGTTGTATCTCAAGATAAATAACTTGAAGGGAAAAATTATGCAATATTTGGGTAATATGAGTGGCCTCAAGATTTTGTCGTTGTCACATAATAATCTTAGTGGAGATATTCCTTTGTCTATCTGTAATTTAACATCACTACGAGTTTTAGATTTGTCGGAAAACAATCTTAAGGGAGTAGTTCTGCATTGTTTTGGCAACATGAGTGGTCATCTTGAGGTTTTGGAAATGCACAACAACTATCTTTCGGGGACTCTTCCAACAACTTTTAACATTGGAAGTGTACTCAAAAGCCTCAACTTGCATGGCAATGAACTGGAGGGGAAAATTCCCCAATCTTTGGCCAACTGCAAAGAGTTGCAAGTCCTTGCTATAGGAGATAATCACCTCATCGACACATTCCCGATGTGGTTGGGAACTCTTCCAAAGCTGAAAGTTTTAAGCTTGAGATCGAATAAATTGCATGGACCTATTATAACTTCAAGGAATAAAAACTTGTTTTCTGAGCTTCGAATAATCGATCTTTCTTACAATGCCTTCTCGGGATACTTACCTACGAGTTTGTTTCAACACTTGAAAGCCATGAGAAAAATTGACCAAACAATGAATTCAACAACATATCTTGCTATAACTTTTGGAGACAAATATTTCGTACATGGTGTAACAATTGCAAACAAGGGTCTAGAGCTTGAACTTTTCAAAGTTTTTACTTTTTACGCCGCCATTGATCTATCAAGTAACAGATTTAGAGGGCATATTCCAAGTATTGTGGGAGATCTCACTGCACTTCATGTGTTGAATTTATCTCATAATGGATTGCAAGGTCATATACCACCATCACTTGGAGGTTTATCTTCTGTTGAATCATTGGACCTATCTGGTAACCAGCTTGTAGGAGAGATACCAACACAACTTGCTTCTCTTACATTTCTTGCATTTTTAAATCTCTCCCACAATCATCTCCAAGGATGCATCCCTCAAGGATCTCAATTTGCTACATTTCAAGAAAACTCATATGAAGGTAATGATGAATTACGTGGATTCCCAGTTTCGAAAGGTTGTGGCAATGATCGTGTGGCAGAGACAAATTATACCATACCTGCAATAGACGATCAAGAAAGCAATTCTGATTATCTGAATGATTTTTGGAAAGCTGCTCTCATGGGCTATGGATGTGGACTATGTATTGGATTATCCATACTATATTTTATGATTTCAACTGGAAATGTGAAATGGCTTGCGAGAATCATTGAAGATATGGAACACAAAATCATTATGCGAAGGAGAAAGAAGCAGCAAGGGCAAAGACATTACAGAAGAAGAAATAATCACTATTAGACAAGTTATATGTTTTGATTTCAAAACTTTAGGTATTCAATTAAGCTTTATGCTGATATTTAATTGTAACTATTAGTATCTTAGTTTCTGTGCTTTTGTTATAACAACAAATAATCGATGCTCTATACTTAGTATATTTTTATTTCAAATATTTTCACTAAGTAGATGATTTTGAAAAGGATTTGCCTTAGTTGAAGTTGTAAGCTAGTATGATTTTAAATTTATACCACAATTAGTTGGAAGCTGTCATTGCATGCAAGGACTAAGTTTTGACGTTCTAAAAAAACTTAACATGTATTTCAGGTGTGTGTAATTTAAATCTAGAATGGTCCAGCCACAACTCTATATATTGGAAAATAATTACTAAGTGTTTGCCTCAGCATCTTATTTCTAAAAATTTCAGATGTCAAGGATAAGAAGACGTTGGCTTAAATGGATTTGGCTATTCCCACGTTCAGTTTTAAGCTTTATTGTGTGAACTATCTTGCATCTGCGTTTAATTTTGTTTTCTTCACTTGACAAGGTTTGTATCAATAATTTATTTGAGTTTTTTTTTTTTTTGTTTTTTAAGTTTAAATTTTAAACTTGAAATGTATCGTTACATAACGCCAAAAGGAAGAGCTATTAGTTAACTCACAATATCACATCATAGTTGATATACTCACATAAATAGCCTTTTTTTGGTAAATAAAGTAACTTTTATTATCAAAGTGCATCGTTTACAGCTCAAGACATCAACAAAATAGACGAAAAAAGAAACTCTGGGATCTGGACATCTTCCCAGTCTCAGTTGCATCGCCTAGCCTTAAAACATACTGTAAGTCTATCTATCTGCCACGGTCTTACCCGGTAGTAGCTCACAAATCCCTTACTGTTTAGTAACTCCTTTCATCATGGATAAAAATTTAATTTGTCCAGAGTTCTCGCTAGCTTCGACTTCATCCTCCCTCGCGCACAAATCTGTTGAATTATCCCTCTCACCAGCTGATTGGCAGGTCTTCTCTTAGACTGAAAAATGCACTGGTTCCTCTCATGCCATACTTGATACACGCACCCAGCCAGCTCCATTTTGTAAATTTCCTCCCCAGGTCTTCTGCCCTTGATATGACTGCATGCCCAAGTCAATTCATGGTTCCAGGTCATTGCTTGTCTATGAATTCCTTGCCATACCAACAGCTTGTTCCATACACCTGCAACATAAGCACATTCAAAGAATAGATGGTTGATGGATTCATCATTTCCATCACACAGTGGACACACTACGTCATTTGTCATACCCCATTTCTTTAGTCTATCCCTAGTGGCCAGTCTACCATGGGCAGCAAGATTGAAAGTAAATAGCCATCTAAAGAGTCCTTCATTGTGACAGAATAGTCTCCACCAGTGCACTCTTGGAGCTTCACCCTTCAACTTTTGATACATTGCTTTAATAGAATAGTACGACATAGCAATGAATTCATCTGGGCTTATACCCACTGCTTTTATATATTTTTTGGCCTTAAGAATTTTCCTTATCATCCATGAGGCCTGTTTTACTTCCTCATCCCATAAATTCTTATGTTTCCCATAGTATGTGTGCACCCATTGAACCCAAAGCTTATCCTTCTTGCTGTGTAGGGTCCATAGTAACTTGGTTATGGCTGCTCTATTCCATATTGTAATGTCAAGAACATTCCATCCCCCAGCTTCTTTAGGGCCGCATATTTTGTCCCAAGCTAGTAGAGCCTTTTTTGATACATCTATACCCCCTGTCCACAAAAAGGTTCTGCAAATTGCTTCAATCATCTTTATCACTTTCCTAGGCAGCACGAACAACTGGGACCAAAAGACTTGTATGGAGAAGAGGACACTCTTTAGCAATTGCATTCTACCAGCGTAAGACAAAAACAAGGTAGTCCAAGAGGTAATTCTTCCCAACATCTTCTCAAGTAGGGGCTGGTATTGGACTACGGATATTCTTTTAGCGCAAAGAGGGACTCCGAGATACTTTATTGGCAATTCACCCTTAGGGATACCCAAGAAGTACAGTATTCTCCTTTGATCTTCATTAGGAACACCCCCAAAATATATGGAGCTCTTGTCTTTATTTGCAATAAGCCCAGAGACACTTGAAAACTCCTGGAATATTGTATACATCAACTGCACAGACCCCAAATCTCCCCTTGAGAATAGTAATAGATCATCCGCGAAACCCAGTTGTATTAGTTGCATCTTTTCACATCTCGGGTGGTAATTGAAGTTTGGGATATGTTGTAATTGCCTCAAGTTTCTGCTCAAATAATCCATTGCAATGACAACAGAAAGGGGGATAATGGATCTCTTTGCCTTAGGCTTTTCTTTGCTGGGAAATGAGCACTAGGAGTGCCATTGATAAGTATAGAATATGACACTGTGGTAACACATGTCATTATCCATCTGATGAAACTAGCAGGAAAATTCATACCAATTAGCACCTGCTCCAAGAAACTCCATTCAACCGAGTCATATGCTTTTTGCATATCTAGTTTAATCATACATCTTGGTGATAGCCCCTTTCTTCCATAGCCTTTTACCAGTTCCTGACTCATGATTATATTATCGGATATCAGTCTCCCAGGTACAAAGGCTACTTGACATTTATCAATCAACCCATCCATTACCTCCTGTAATCTGCTAGTAAGTATTTTGGATATTATTTTGTAGAGCACTTTGCAGCAAGATATTGGCCTGTATTCCTTGATGGTCAGAGGATTCTTCACTTTGGGTATTAGAGTGACAGAGGTACAGTTGATAACTCTGTACATCACTGATGTGCTGAAAAATTCTTTGACGGCTTGATTGATATCCCCTCCCATTATGGACTATGTCTTTTTGAAGAATAGAGAGTTATATCCATCACAGCCAGGTGCTTTAGAGCATTCTATGTTGTTCATTGCTTGCTGTATCTCATCACTGGTGACAAGCCTGATAAGTTGTAATTGTTGAGCTCTATTCAACATAGGACCATTCTTCATGCTATCGGGCCTTATATCAGGTACTTGATTGTTTGCAGCCCCAAGAAGACCCTTGTAGAAACTCAGTATTTCATCTTCTATCCCCTGTGCATCTTGTATTATATCTCCTGCGGCATTCTTTAGAGATTTTATACAATTCTGTGCATATCTGTTCTTCATACACGCATAGAAGTATGATGTATTGGTATCCCCCATTTTAATCCAATGGCATCTTGATTTCTGCATAAATATACTTTCCTCCACATTGCTCCATTTCTCTAGTTGAATTTTTAGATCCTTTTCAATAGCAAACAGGCTTGTATCATGTGTCACACTCCTCATTTGCTCCTGCGTATCTTGTAACATTGCTCTCACTTCCTTCACCTTTGCACTTACTTTGTAAGAATCAGTCCCTGCTAGCTTTTTCAACTCAGCTTTCATCATTTTCAACTTTTGCCAAACCTTTTGCATACCAATACTTTCCATCGGTTTTGCCCAAACTTTCTGAACCGTCACCCGAAACTCAGGAAGATCAGCCACATAGTTGAAAAATCTGAATGGTTTGGGACCGCCATCTGTACAATTATTAAAATGAATTCCAAAGGGCGTGTGATCAGAGAATATTGGGTCCATAACCATGACTTCCAGCTGCTTCATAGTATTCATCCATGCTGCATTGACAAGGGCCCTATCTATTTTGCTATGTAAATGAGAATTAGTCCATGTGAACTCTCGCCCAACATATTTAAGTTCCACCATATGGGTATCGCACATAAATTCCTTGAAATCCTGTACTTCATTGTCCTGTATTTGGTTCCCATGTATCCTGTCATCCTGATCAAGTACTGAGTTATAATCTCCCATAGCTATCCAGGCTTGAATAATGTTTTGGTTTACCCCTTCAGTTCATTCCACATTCCTCTTCTATCCTGTATTGTATGCAACCCGTAAATTGTTGTAAATAAGAATCTCAGCCCAATAGAGTGTATGTAAACCTCCCCATGTATCAACTGACCATGTTCATGCAACATCTGAAAATCCACCAAGTTTGGGTTCCATAATATTCATATCCTGCCTTTGGGACATGAGTTGTAGTTATTGCACCAGCTCCAACCAGGTACCAGCTTCTTCATGAGCTTATCAGCTCTTATTTCCTTTACTCTATGCTCTACTATGGCAATTACTCCTACTTTATTCTCTTTAATAAAAACTTTAAGCTCTCTATGCTTATAAAGCTTATTTATTCCCCTAACTTTCCATGTAATAACATAAATAGCCTTATTCGGATGGTTTGTTTTGTCATTGGCAGAATTAAGAGTTTTTCTCCACCCCTAGAGATAATTGTTACAATCTAAGTTTTGGAATGAACCAAACAAACTGAGAAGGAATATGATATGCAGTGAAGGAAGAAAATGAATATTTATAAGCTATTGGATTAAAATTCAAAGGAATGAGGAAGAATGGGTTAAACAGAAAACATAGGGTATTGCTATTTCACCTTCTTCAAAGATGATAACAATGAAATGAAAAGATATTATTTATAGGATGCCAAAAACAAAACACCCTTCAATAGGGGAAAGGTGGGGTTTTCAGCTGTAATGTTCATTCTGCTCTATTTATCAGTTAGAATTTTCATCCTTGTCGAAATTTTTAATTTCTGCTCTCTCACTGTAATACGGAAAATTATGCATGTGAGGATTATTAAACTGATGTCAATGATTGCTTCCGGTCTTACTGTTTGTCCTAAGACAGTAACAACTCTCAATCCTAATTAGGATCGTTCCCACTGATATATGAGAATAACTGAATAAGAAATTTGGATTTGCTGACAACAATGTGGTATCATGAAATAACACCCAACTCGATTTTAGCGATAGTGAGACAATCTTTGAGGCAAACCAGAAAACAAAGGACTATTAGAGTGTGATCAATTCATAGAAAATAATTTTGTTTCATCGTATTCGTTTGTTATCACATAGCAAAGGGACAAAGCTCAAATATGCCATCGAATTATCTGAAATGGCTCATCCATGTCACTTGTTAATAATTCAGTATATTTATGCCATCGCCGTAACATATTTGGTTAATTCGTGCTACTAACAGAGCCCTACTTGTTGGGATCAAAATAATCAGAACTTCATGCAGAAGCTAATGATTGTAGATCTTGATCGACGATAAATTAGACCACAACGAAAATATACTAAAACGGCATGGTATTATAATATGGTTTGGTCAAATGACCTACTTATTGATAAAAACTAATATTAAAAGCATAAAATCTATTGAGAGATCCCCTTAAACGAGACTCTTTAATGACTACATTATGCATGCTATTGTTTTTTTGTGTTTATGCATGAGAAGAAATATCTTCTATTTATATATGTTTGAAACATCTCCTTCGTGAAAAAAGGACATACAAGGAA